>NW_019745080.1:1977850-2029912 GCF_002891405.2 Cryptotermes secundus
TCGGCCGTCGGTACCTGATATTTCTCCCATCTACCAGAGGCATAGGAAACTACTTTGGCGGGAAATTATTGCCTAATTTTGCTCAGAGGTTCCCTGAATTTTTCCGCCCTTAAAAATTCCACGACCTCCGCCGGGTTTGAACCCGCGTACCTTGAGTCATGAGGTTGGAACGTTACCTCTAGACTACGAAGGCCGCTGCCTGTCTAGTTTAGTATTTCAGCAAAACAAAACGTTTCGGAACCTGGATATTTTTCTATCTTTAATGTGAATATGTGGGCTTGGTTATAATGAATTTTCTGTCACTGGACAATGTCCGAGTCAGGGTAACTTGCCAACTGACCGTCACACAGTCTGTATGTCCGTCATGATATCGGGACCACCTTTTGACTGATAACCAGAGACTTTTTCAGTGTGCTTATACACAGGGGTATAGTCGTGTTGCGGTTTCTGTGACGAGAGGGCTGGTCTCTTCTTTGTCCAGTCTGAGCAACCATTATTGACTCCAGATATTTTCATATTCACAGTTTCAATCAGTCCATAAATACCTATGTAATCTGTAGTCACGTGACTGGTTCTGACTAGAGACGAGATTTGGATTGGTAACTGGATTTATTGGACACTTACAGTTCGTAACTACAAGTAACTACGACAGTGTCACTGAGTTACAAACTCCAAAGATCACTGTAACTACAGCACATATAAAGTTTTCCAAAGCTTTACTAGCCGTTGTTTGGTGGCGGCTTCCAACTGCGGACGTTCCCCTTCCTTTGGGTTCGAGAACTGTTCCCGGCCTCAGCTACTCACTCCTCCCAACTGCAGCTCTCAACTGACTACTAGTCCTCTAAAAAACCCCCGGCATGGACCGCAAAGAAAACGTATCTTCTACTATTGCGTGTTCTGACATTAGCGGAAAAATGTGTCCACACAGCTGTACCTTAGCAACGGCTGTTGTACTGCCGTCTTTTTACACAGCTGGAAATGAGTCTACATGTCACATTATGCATATACTTCCTCATTACCGGCGCTACAATTCCGTGTATGTTATGGCTTCATAAGAGTAAAATTTTCCGGTGTTTGGTGCCCCACGCCCAAACCCAAACCTGTAGAACCATGGAATATAATTCGTTTGATCCTTACCATTTGACTTGTCTGTAATCAGTGTGCCTACTAGATAATTACGCTCCCGCCAGCGTAGCTCTCAGCGACATTGGGCGTCCAAACCTTCTCTCCACGGCAAGAATGAAGTGCACAGGAGGATATGTATGTATATATACAGGGTGTTTCACGACTTTAGGGCATAAATGAAGGAGGTGATTTCCTAGGTCTTTGTGATCAAAAGAGTTCATATAAACATGTGTCCGATTTTGGACGGTTACGGANTTCACACGAGGGCGTGTACGGGAATGAAAAAACGGTCATAACTCCGTAACCGTCCAAAATCGGACACATGTTTATATGAACTTTTTTGATCACAAAGACCTAGGAAATCACCACCTGCAGTTATGCCCTAAAGTCGTGAAACACCCTGTATATATGTACATACAAGGCCTCTCTGAGTGAGAAGAGAGGTTATAGGATACAGAAGGGTAAGAAAGTGAAAGTCATGGAGAAGTGAGAGGCACTTTATTGTGGAGGGGAAGAATGTCGTAATTTCGTTAAAAGATACCCAGGATTCGCCCTCTCGTCCTTTAGATAAGAAGAGTCTAAAAGTGAAGGCGCTGTGATGATTAGAAGTAATGGCTTGAAGTAGAGCCTCCGGGACTTTTTATAATCTCAACGTAAGTGGGTCACTTAAATTTATACACGGAACTGGTCATTGGTTCATTTTCAATTTACCTAATCCTTCCAGCCGCACTATGGCTCTGGGGTCGACTCAGCCTCTAACAGAAATGAGTACCAGGAATATTCCTGGGGGGGCAAAGGGCGGTCGGCCGGCGCGTAAGGCTGACCTTACCGCCATCTTTGAGCCGATTGTCTAGATAATGTGGGAGCCTCAGCGTCTCACAACCCTAGGGGCCTTCACGGCCTGTCACAAGGATAGTTTTACCTTTATTTTTTATGGAACTAGAATCAGGTTTTGACTACGAGAATTTACAAGGGAATTTACAATGTAAATTACGGAGAAACCCATGGAGACCTATAACAAACACAGGAAAGGAAGTCACTAAAAGTGCATCAAACCAATATTGGAACATAACCGAAAGACATAACATTCGGTTCAATATAAAATACAACATAATATCCTCTGGAACCTAGGCCGCGCCATAGCTCAAGCGGTTAGTCGCTGACTTCCCAACGCGGCGGCCTGGGTTCGATCTCGGGTCTGGTAAAGAGGGATTTGTGGTGGACAAAGTGACGCTGGGACAGGTTTTCTCCTAGTACTTCGGTTTCCCCTGACAATTTTCATTCCACCAATTGCTCCACATTCACCCTCACCTATCATCTGGGGCTGATACAATAAGCCAGAAGTGGCCGCAGTACAAGGGACTTAGTTCCACCCTACTACCAATAAAAAATAATCCTCTGGATTCTTCGTTAATTGGGTTAAAAATATTGAACACGTGGAGTTTATTCTTTGGGGACAGGGAGATTTTACGTTGCTGTCAGCTTCTGCTGGTTTCTTGCTTGGTTTACTATTCGATTCTGAAGATGTAGGTGATATTTTCCTCCGAAACATCGAGATCTCTACGAAACGTTGTGTTGCAAACCAGAACATCGTCCTCTTTATATTGCATTGGTGTTTCTATAAGATATTCTAGGTCACTCGATTTCTGCACAACTGAAACAGTAAAGTTTATCACTCAGAATTAATAGGCTCTTGGACTTTGTCCATCATCCGATATTCTAGAAAGTAGGGAACACAATGTTTCGGAAATTGGATCTGTTTCCGTCCTCAGGTGAGGGGAGAGGCACCTACTCTGTTGGGTCCACTAGAAAGCGCAGTAATTCGAAGTTAGCTGTTTCTAAGGGACCCAGCAGAGTAGGTGCCTCCCCCCTCACCTGAGGACGGAAACAGATCCAATTTCCGGAACGCTGTGTTTTCTAGTTTCTAGAATACCGGAAGATGGACAAAGTCAAAAACCTCAGTAATCCTGGGTGTTATACACCATCGTCAGAACCCTTTATAAACTACTAGTGAAGTTTGTTTTGAGTAACACAAAAGCAAAAATTAATTTTCGTTGACGACAGTAGCACAATTAGACAGCGAATATGGAATAACTTCATGTACAGGGTGCGTCAGAAAGAATGGATGGATTTCAAGGGACCGTTACGTGAAATCCATCCATTCTTTCTGACGCACCCTGTAGAAGAGGCCTTCTTTAGAATCTGCTGGACTCTTCGAATTCCGCAGACGGTGAGAAATATATTCGCGTAAACCTGTAACTTTTTCTGAAGATAGAACGGCTCTGGTCCATGGGATCAGTTGATTGTCACTGACAAATCTGGCCCGAAAGGCACAAGAATGGGCGGTAGACAAGAATAACCACAGAAGCCCAGGGGTCTCCAAACAAACTTCAATCACTGCTGCGTGTACGGCAGTGACCTGAAACTTCAGTGTAAAGACTTACAGATCTACACACTAGAAAGTAGCTTTGGGGGGATCAAAATATATACTGTGAGCACCAATATTATAAGTCTTCTGGGATATGGCGCCATCTTATTTCGCAGATGTGTACCAAAGTCATGGAGGAACCCGCTGTCTCTATTATCTACCCTGAAGATGAAGATATGTAGGTCGTACGAAACGTTGGTACTCATATCCTAGACTTGCGTCTTCCAAAATTGAGCTGTGACCCCCAAGGGGCAGTGAATTTTCATTTGGGGGAGACTGCCGAAATTGCTGTTATGTACAGTATAGCATATGTATACACATACGGTATACGGGAAGGCAAGACGTTATATAGTCCCGATACATAGAGCGTCGTTAAATAATAAGCTTTAAAAAGGAAAAAAATAGAAGGCCACTATATGTTTTCAAATATACAGGACAATAGAAAAATACCTGATGGACTTAATTAGGTCTCAGTAGTCTAATTGCCGATCAAAGTGGCCGCATGCTCTAAGGCACGAACTGTTTTCGCTCTCTCGAACGCCGGGATCGTGGGCTCGAATACCACTCAAGGCATAGGTGTCTGTGTGCGTTTATTCTGTGTGTAGGTAGCGGCCTTGCGATGGGCTGATCCCCCATCCAAGGAGCCCTACTAACTGCGTATAGGATTACGAAACTGAAGAAGAGGCGAGGGCCCAACAAATGGCTGTAGAGTCATTAATGAATGAATGAATAAATCAGTTCGAATTGTGGTTATGTCACTGGCTATCCTAAATTGACAGGACACTGTCACCTCAAAGGACACCTCTTCAAATTGGGACTAAGTAACAGTGCAACTCGTGAGAGGTGTCAAGAAGAAAACGAAACAGCCACACATACTCTGTGCGATGGGATTGCGCCACTTGGGTCAGTATTTTATGGAACCAAGTGACTATTTCGACGTCCCCAGGTACAGGATCCTACACTTCATTCGAAACGCAGGATTGCTGAGGGGATAATCAAGAGGGGAGGCACAATAGATCACTGTAGGTCGCGGTGCAAGGGCCAAGAAGGCCCACCCCTTATACATTCATTCATTCATTCATTCAAGAAAATGAAAAAAGGCAAAGTCCAACAGAAGGGCTGTGCAGCCATAGATAGATAGATAGTTAGATAGACAGACAGACAGAGAGACAGATAGATAGGTTACTTTAGTCAACATCTGAATTAACTACATTTTATTTTAAGTTACTTTTAATAGGTTGGGGAGCCGCCACATTTTCACTCGCATCAAGGGAGCCTCAGACTAATACAGTTTGGGAATCACTGTTTTGAATTAGACTGTGTCCATTCCACAAGGCCATATTCTCTAAAGCACGAACTTCCGAATTAGCTGCATTAAGAGTAGAAACAGAACTTCCACATTTAACACCACTCTGTTTCCTACCTGTCACATGTAACGTCACGGGGCGGGGGGGGGGAAGAATTGATTTTAGACTAATGCTGTTTTCTCACAGTCTGTGAGTTAGAAATTATTTACAAGGTGTCTTAACACTACTCCAGTAGCAATGACAGAAGGTACGAGGGACACTAAAGTTGAGGAGCAATTGTCTCTTGTAGGCGATAGAACTGGAAATTGACTGGGGGGAAGGGAAGGCAATATGTGCTCTCCTTCTCTCTCTCATTGCACTTTAATATCCCTGGCCCCCACGTGAATGCTGTGTGTGGGTGGCGCATAATAAAGCAATTCCCAAAATAACAATGGTAGAGTTGATGTTACCAGCGGTCGGTGTGAAGTAAGGCTTGTCGCTTTCCCACGTCAGCACCAGCAGAGGATGAGACTGTGGATGTAGAAGATATTACATTATACACACGGCTCAAGTGACAGTTATGTTTCCACCGGCAGATGTCAGCATGTTCAATTTGAAGTTCCAAGTGGCATTGCACAGAACTGATGTGTAACGGCTTCTTCGAAGTTCGCTACAGGCCTGCAGGAAAGAGTTAAATGTTTTTAAAAAATATATCGCTCTCATCCTCAGTTTTGATAGCAACAACTCATTTGCCTGAAAATAAACTGGTCTTATAAATAATTATGTCTGCTGCTGCTGTTGCTCTTTCTCCTTCTCCTCCTCCTCCTACTACTACTACTGCTGCTGCTGCTGCCTTTTTCCTTAGTTGGGTGAGACTAAATCCACTTGGTACTGCGGCCACTTCTGGCCTATTGTACCAGCCCCAGATGATAGATGAGGGTGATTGTGGGGCAATTGGTGCAATGAAAATTGGCAGGGGAAACCGATGTACTCAGAGAAAACCTGTCCTAGCGCCACTTTGACCATCACAAATCCCACATCACCAGACCCGGGTTCGAACCCGGGCCGACGCGGTGGGAAGCCAGTGACTAACCGCTTGGGATATGGTGCGGCCTTTGCTGCTGCTGCTTCTACTACTACTAATGGCTCTACAGCCCAGTTTGGGCCCTAGACTCTACCTCCGTTTTCTTAATCCTATACACAGTCGGTATGGTAGGACTCCTTGGACGGGGGATCAGCCCGTCGCAAGGCCGCTACCTACATACAGAATAAACGCACAGACATTCATGCCTCGAGTGGGATTCAAACACACGATCCCACTATTCGAGCGGGCGAAGGTGGTTCTTGCCTTAGACCGCGCCGTCTCTCTGATCTGTCTACTAACGATAATTCAGCTGAATTCTTGTTTAATTTAACAGCCCAGATGCCAGTTGCAGAATGAGCGCGAACAAAGTAAAGTAAACGCAAAAAATATAATAACAAGACAATATAAATAATTATTAACATTCTATTAGCGCAAATAAAAGTTGTCGTTAAGAAGTGAGAGAAGTAAAATATGTAGAAGGGCACTTATTACGTGAAAACAAAACAGTAAAGAAGTTAAAATTCCTAATATTTCTTATTTCAACTTTAACACCAGCAGGTTCTAAAAGTGAAAGATATGCAATAATGACATAAACATAACAAATTAAATTCATATATAATTACATGCAGCCCATGGACCAATAACATTTCAATTAAATTCAAATGCAATTCTTAATTATTTACATGCAAACGTATTAGCCAAGAGGCCAATTAAGAAGTTAGCATAAACACGTAGAAAGAAACAACAAAAATCTTGCAAGCAAAATACAAAATAAGGCAGTTTATATAATAATAATAATAATAATAATAATAATAATAATATAACATTAATATCACGAAAAATTGAAGTTATAATCATAATAATAGTATTAATGTAGTAATAATAATAATAATAATAATAATTCAGTTCAATGCTTTATTATTTACGAGTATGTGCCGAGTCAAAAGCCGCAATGCCAATTACAGACAGAGCACAATGTAGATACAAGTGATTACATTATGGACAATCACAACATAAAGTCAAAGACAAATTATAGGCAAGCAATGGAGGAAAAGACATTACTGTAGACAAGTAAACAAAGAAACAATAATAATAATAATAATAATTTTATAACTTAAATAAAGTTGTTATTGAGAACTGAGAAATTAAATGTATAAATACTTGATTGTGAACTGAAAAATATTGTAACGTGTTTAGTTACTGAAGACGCCGTTCAGATTGTTAATTGGTTTATTTAACAACCTACAAGTCTCGGCTACAATTAATTACAACACTGTTGCGGGTTTCCACAGTTTACAAACCCTACTTACAAATCTCTTCACACTATCGCGATTCACTCGTTACAACTGAACCTGGTGACTACTACACTTGAACTGTCTTCGTGGCTGCTGCCTTGAAAACTCACTTCGGCGGCTGATACACTTTAACTGACTTCGTAGGCAGTGTAGTTCTCTTATATAGTCGTGGTGTTTACCTGTCACGTGATGGGTACCGCTGTTTATTACCGTCGTCTCCAGCAACCACTGTTTACTCGCTTTGCGTAGCGACCAGTGTGCTTGGACTCAGCTCACTTCGGCTCCGCTCGGCACGTCACCGCCGGCGCGAGTAGGGGGGGAGGGGCGTCGTCCATAGCGCAGTGCGTCACAATATAGATATTCAGAGAGGATAACAATAGTAACTCAGTTTAATTGTTTTCTATATTCATGCAAATAATAATAGTAACAATTGTACCATATTTTAAAAATAATAATATTAATAACAACGGTAATAACCATTCTTGTTGCAAGGATTAAAATTAGTCCATGTTGTGATGCCAGGCGATCCTGCTAACATCTACCCTTGGGTTTATAAGGATACTGTAGCTTCGCAGTTCAGTCTCCAGGCATTACTGCAATTGAATTCAATTCATTTACAGCCCTTGGAAACAGCTATAAAGCCAATTATAGGCAAGGACTGCAAAGAAATTACAATAAAACGAAAGATGTAAACAGATACTAAAAGGAACAGAGCATAAAGACTAAAAACGAACATAATTAGAAATAACAAGATACCGGAAACTAAATTACAAATAAGACTAAACATCTGAGTAAAGAAGCCGTGTTCGTTGTTACATTAATTTTACTGTTGCAAGTTAACGAAATGCTTCTCTGTTAAAAATATCAGTACTCATATAGACTACAGTAGCCGCTTAAATACATCTGTCCCAGAGTAACATTTACGCAATGGCGGAGGGTATACAAGTAGAATAGCTTCTTTAATCCCGTAGGTACACGTGAATTAACGATATCAAGGTTCGATAAGAAGTAAGTTTGATTTAATGACAGCGATAACAAACAGAACACCGAGTTATCGCCGCCTTTACTTAGGAGTAAAAGTAAAAGGTAAAACTATCCCTGTAACAGTCCGTGGAGGCCCATAGGTTTGTCAGACGTCGAGGCTCCCACAATTTCCAGACAGTCGGCTCAAAGATGGCGGTGAGGTTGTCAGCCTTACGTGCCGGCCGCCCTTTACCCCCAAGAATATTCCTGGTACTCATTTCTGTTAGAGGCTGAGTCGACCCCAGGGTCACAGTGCAGGTGGAAGGATTTGGTAAATTGTAAAAATTCCACCTCATCGGGATTCGATCCCGCTACTTTCCGGCTTGTAGCATAGTGCCTCAACCAACCAAGTTGCCGCGTGCCCCCCCCTCCGCCTTCTTAGGAGTAGAAAAATTAAACTAAAACATCATCAAAATAATAATTTAATTCGATTCCCTTATTTGTATGCTTGCCCACAGTGAGTAGCCTCTAACAGGCAAGTACTGAATGTATTACCACAGTCAATAATTTCGTGGGCTGGCCGAAAAATGTCGTTGCAGTGCACTACAGCGGATAAGTTGAGGCACGATATGATGCCCTGTTAGTTCATCTGCCGTCACAGCAAGAGGCAGTTGTATGCAAAGGAGTGTAAGCAGAACTACGACCTCTATTGTGAACTGCAGTTACATGCGAGTGGCGGAAATTGAAAATGTGGTCGTTTGAAGAACGGACAACCATCAACTTCTGCCAGAAACTAGGCAAATCCCCTGGCGAAACGTCTGGCGTAGGAAGAATTGGCTGTTGCTATACGACAACGCCCCTGCACATCGCTCTTTTCTTGTCCAAGAGGAACTGGCAAGGCAACAGGTCACCATTTTGCCACTCCCTCCGCACCCACCTGATCTCGCACCATGCGAGTTCTTTCTCTTTCACCGCTTGAAAGCAAAGCTACGTGGTCGTAAATTTCTGTCATCCGAGGAGATCGTCATTGCCACAAGTGACGCCGTACGGAAATTTCCCGCAAAATTTCAGCAATATTTTCGGCAGCTATATCAACCTTGGCAGACTTGCATAGCGGCCAACGGCAACTATTTTGAGGGCCGATGTGGATCTGTATAAGTGTATATGAATACCTTGTAATATGATGCGATAAAACTACAGTCCACGAAATTAATGACTGTACCACGTATACAAAACTAAAGCTAGACTAAGAATTATATCCTGATGGCCGCGCCATAGCTCAAGCCGTTAGTCGCTGGCTTTCCACCGCGGCGGCCCAGGTTCGATCCCGGGTCTGGTCAAGTGGGATTTGTGGTGGACAAAGTGGCGCTGGGCAGGTTTTCTCCGAGTACTTCGGTTTCCCCTGCCAATCTTCATTCCACAAATTGCTCCACAATCACCCTCATCTATCATCTGGGGCTGGTGCAATAGGCCAGAAGTGGCCGCAGTGCAAGGGACTTAGTCCCACCCCACTAGCAATAAAAAATAAAAGAATTATATGCTGAAAAACAGTACACAGACTAGAAGTTGGATTTAAAAAATAAAAAAGTCTCCTCAGGGGAGAGTGTGTGTTTAATGAAAACGTCCAGAGATCTGCAAATGACGTGTTCAGCAGTGACACACCTTGATGTAGTGCTGAGTCTTGAGGCATTACTGATATTAAAGGTATAAACGTCCCTAATTTGCTTAATGGGCACATCAAGAGCAACAGTATCCATAATACAACAACATTTGATTCTCTTCTTGAAAGAGTTAACAAGAAGTAAATAATTCAGTGCTGTCGTATGGAATAAAGTGCTTTGAAATATAAATAATACAAAATCGATTCATACTTGCGTGTAAAACTGAACTCATTAAGTATATTGTAAAATAAATTTCAGAACTAACTTTGCATGTTTTCCACTAAATAATTCAGTTCAGTTCTTATTGATTTACGTGCCAACTTGACAAATCCAGAAGCCACTTACTAAGTGAGCACGAGTGAACAAGGATACGAACCTCACACAAACAAAATTCAGAGACAAGATAATTTAATTTAGATGATGACCATGATGCTGATGATTCAGTTGACCACCAAATGCCGAGACTGAGAATACGAGATGATAGACCTTCATTTCCATACACGTCTTCATGACGTTGTGCTTTATTAAGCACAGAAAGAACTTGACTCTTTATATTTTATGGGTTAAATTATGACGCTCTCAGTACCTATCGTAGATTGTATTTCTGAGAATGATAAGGATGAGTGGTTAATCATGAATTGGAAGGGATAAAGAAGGATTCGGTCGAGACCTATAAAATGTGAAAGGCAAAGTTGACCCTCAATTAAGCACTACGCCATGAATGCGTATAGGGGAGTGGATGTATATATCCATATTTTCTTGGCCTCGACACTAGCTGGAGGTGAGTGGTCAGTTTCACGATCCCGGTACCCATTGGATTGGAGGTTGAGTGGACGCCAGATCCGGTCTGGACGACGTGGAGAAGAGAAAATTTTTGACCACACCAGGACTCGAACTCCAACCCCTTGGTTGTTCAGCCAGTAGCCAGTCGCTATACCGACTGAGCTATCCGCCTTCGAGACCAAGAGGGATTGTTTCTCCTGGAGGGACTGAGGAAAGCCACGATGGCCGTTAGCCAGAACGGCTGGTGTTCTAATGGAAATTCGAATCCAGCACTTCCAGAAAGTTACGCCACACTAACCTGCTCGGTTTTCTGTCTTTTAAATAAGCTTTGTTCATGAATTTATGTGGCCAATCACACTGTCCACATGGTCTAAGGCATGAACAGTCTTAGGCCTCTCGAACATTGGGATCATGTGTTCGAATCCCACTCGAGGCTTGGATTTTTCTCTGAATTTATTCTTTACCTGTGTTGTCCTGTGTAGAGAGCGGCCTTACGACGGGCTGATCCCCAGTCCAAAGGTTCCTGCCGACTATCTCGGATGCCCTGTGCTCTCAAGTGGGAGCAACAGGAATAAAAATTAATTTGTGTTATTCATAACCAAGGCTCGGATTTTGATGACCTGAAAATATTAAAAAAAAAAGACCTATAAAATGACTGAAAAAAATCCAGAAAAATGACCTAAAGGAGAAAAGAAAGAACACTTCGCTTCCATGTTATTCACATTTCAGAAAACATATGAAGAAAAATTCTCTTAAACGTCCAAAAATTTAACAAAAAATGACCTTAAACCTAAAAATGTCAAAAAATTACCTATAAAATTTACAATTCTGTAACCAGCAGCTCATAACCGACATTTATATATTTAAGAGCATAGCATTGGATACAAGGAGAAAAAGATGACATGTCAGCAAAATCCGTGCCCTGTTCATAACCAGAAATGTAGCTGCTATTTCAGAGAATCACTATACGTGTGGATTATTCAGTTTAAGGACTTAGTGATGTGTAGGAGAGGATAACACTTGCTCGCCACTTTCCGTGTCTGATCTGGGGGCTGGTGTGTTCCGTTTGATGCTGACGTTGTTGTATGCTCCTAGGAAACTTTAAGAACATATCCGCTCCGTGAACTTTTCCACGAATGTTCCTCCACAAAAGTAAAGAAGGAAAGATTATTAGAGGAAAGAGCAACGCTGAATTTTTCATACGTCACTCTTCTAGGGTAGGTAATGCCGCTCTCCGCTGTTTCTCTGTATGTAAGCCAGCAACCTGGCAGCAGTCCCTTGCAGTGGATTGAAGGGCACGTGATCAATCAAGATGGGCAGAACTTACAGGTTGCCTATATATGGGCGTACAAGTAGATACGAGACCGATTGACTGCTTTTGTTTTCATTTGCACCTTGGTTCTATGTAGTCGGTATAGCGACGGACTGCGAACTGGACTGCCTGCGGTTCGATTCCTGGCAGGGGAAAGAGATGTTAAGCGTCCAGACCAGATCTGGTGTCCACCCAGACCCCTATACAATGGGTAAAGGAGGCACTTTCCCCGGGTCTATAGCGGCCAGGGCGTGTGGCTGACCATTCACGTCTATCTATTGCCGAGATAAAAATGGTGGAGCTGTACCTCCACTTCCCCATACGTCTTAATGGAGCCATGGTTAATTAATTAAGCAAAGAGACGGATTTACTTTTCTTACGATAGCGCAGTCGGTACAGCGACTGGCTACAGGCTGGACGACCAAGAGGTCGGAATTCGAGTCCCGGTGGGGCAAGAATTTTAATTCTCCCGGCCTCCTGCCCAATGGATAGAGGAGGCCCTATCCCCGGGGGTAAAACGGCCGGGGCCTGAAGCTAACCACTTACCTCCAATTAATGCCGAGGTCAAGAAAATGTGGATCTATACATCCACTCTCCCATACGCCTTCATGGCGTGGTGCTTAATTAGTTAAGCACAGGGGCAACTTTACCTTTATCTTTACTTTACCGTTATCTTATTCCTGTGCTCTGAAATTGGGCTCTTTTCCGAAACGGAGTAGGATCCTTAGTTTCGGTGTTTCAACCTGGTTACTAAAAGAATTGTCATCTGGTATCTGATGCCGTGTAGTCTGGTATATATCACCGTTTCGGAGGAACGTGCTGGGTATATCTTAATGTTGCTTTTCCCTTTGAATATTGAGATACAGTGTTCTTGCGAACATGAGAACGGGAGATTCGAAATTCTCACGACTGTCTCTCCGGAGATCACTTTTTTGTAGTATGTGACGCCGTGTAGTCTACAGGAAACTTACCAGCACAATTGTTCACTATTCAATACGTCTCCTCACTGAAAGCTATGGTTTAGATTATGCGGGATTTTACGTGTATGCCCGTCATGCGCCTTTATGGTATGGGATTCAGCCCGGAAGAAACTTGTCCTCAGTTTTGTATCTCTTGCATAAAGTTTCCTTTTCTATACCTTCAAAACATTTTGTAGATTCTCTTACACTACATTTTCCTCGCTGTTGGTAAATTGCTTTTAGCGAAGCTATGACGTGTTTGACACTGGGTCCCTGAAAGTGAAACTTAATCTTTGAGAACTGTCAGAAGTTAAACGGGGCTAAGTCAGGTCACTAAGGCAAATACGGTATTGCCTCAAAACCCTCGAGAATAAAGCTCACAGTAAGACACGAAGATTTACTAAACACAACATTGCGACTGACGGTGGAGGTGAATTGAAAACTGAGCTCAGAAAATGGTGCACAACTTGTAGTATCACCCGGAAGAACTCCTTTTCCGTTGTATTAATTTTTATCAGCATAACTTTTTGTAGATACATTACACTTTATCTACTGCATGTTTCGGCCTCTCGAACACCCCCAAGTATTCACATTTACTGTTGCCTTCACTGCTCATCCCTTACATTGGCCAGTGTTTTCAATGGGTATATTTTGTGTTGTAGGTTTAAAACAAAGGGATGTAGTGATGTTATATTTTGGAGTTTAGACCCGTTGCTAGGCGAAGACCTCGAAAAAACAACGAGACAACAGCAGTTGCTGTGCAACAGAACGGTAAACACACCTCAATGTAAACAGAGTTATTGTTGGAAACGGTGTTTTCTATTAGGGCCGTACAAAGTGGTTATAAAGAAAAGAATTAGGACAACCAATTCAGTTGATAATTGAGGGTTGGCAGTTCAGATGCGCTTCACATGGGAGGCTGAGAAAAAAAATTCTCCGTGGTTTTTGTCCGCAAGCGAACTATACCGACCGAGCGACCGCCGCTTGTCCATCCTGTTTACATGGAAAATTGACGCAAGATGCATGGCAGAATAATTCGAACCAAACTCCTCTCGAATATAAGCACTGCCCTTTAGGCCAGTCTGTTCGGTTACAATGTAATACTGAAACAATAGAGTTCTTAAAATTTAAATTTGTTTCATATATAAATTTACTGTTTTTATTACAGCTGTTGTGTGTATTAAACATACTGCCGTGTGTAGACGCTTTGTTGGGCAGGGACCTTGAAGCGAGAAGCGGGACAACGGCTGTTTCTCGGTAACGGCTGGCAGACACATTAACAATATCCGGGCTATTGGCAGGTAACCGCCCATAGGAATGGTAGAGGAAATTTTGGAAACGGTGTTTTCTATTCTGTTCGTGCAAAGTGGTTATAAGGAAGCGAGTTGGGCCGATCCAACTAGTTAAAGTGACTAGGCTGCCCTTGTAGTACAGGGTGGGTGCAGAAACTTCCTTTTTGTGAAGACGCATTGTGAAGGAAGGGGAAGTCGCAGAAAAGCGGGAATAGGCTCGGCGAATGCAGCAGAAGCGGGAGTTTCTGTCTAGTACCACTCAGTAGGAAACATGAGGTGGACGAGTGAGCAGCGTGAGTTTGCTGTCAAAGCTTATTTTTCGAACAACCATTCCTACATGGCATCCCGTGGGCAGCGCACCCACCTGATCTAACGCCCTGTGATTTTTTATGGGGATACCTCAAGGCAGAGGTTTTTAAAAATCGCCCCACACACCTGCTTCAGCTGAAAAATGTTATTCGGCAGGAAGTAGCCCAAATTCCGGTGCACATGTTGGAACGTGCAGAGGGGAACTTCAGAAAACGGTTGCATCAGTGCATAGAGAACGGTGACCACCACCTTCAAGATATTTTGTTTAAAACTACATAATTTAAAACTTTAAAATATGTTCTTTCATTAGCTAAACATAAATTTTGTCTATCAGCAATAATTTTTCTTTTATTCACCTTCAAAAAAAGGAAGTTTCTGCGACCCATTCTGTATAAGATACTTAACATAGGTATGATCCGCTCTCCAAAGCCTGTACTGACAGAGGACTTGTGTATAGTGCAAAAGCAAGACATTTTTAATAGCATACTATATGTGCGAATTGTAACCTTGGCGGAAGGCCAAGCATATTCAGACAGGATGTTACATAAGACTGTTCAGTTGGAAAAAACAAATCTCTGATCGTGGGCCTCAAGGGGCTTGACGCCAAGACAAACTGATTGGCAGTAAACCGCCAGTCGTAAAGTACCTTTAACTTTGACTTCGAACCAATTGCTGGATAGTTGGCAATTGTATTGAGATGGTTGGTTGAGGTTTGGCAGTGCAGCTGAGTTCTGCAAAGGAAACCGAGAAGAGATGGCGCTATAATTACAATGAGAGAGTTCACTTGAGGGATATTCGCTGGACAGAAAGAACCTGATAGCTGGAAGCTGAAGACTATCCACCGTTAAAGCCTTTGCTAGGGAACGGCTGTTAACACTGCAGGCTGGCGAAGACTTAGTGTTTGCGGCAGTGATTTGGAAAGTGTGTAGATAAGTGGTAGCGCTGTTATTACCCGCAGTTCTGAGTGGTGTGTATAAGTGGTCAATAGATGCAATAGATCCAACCCATACCCTGTCTATAGTCACGCCCCCAAGTACATAACAATAAAAATTGCGTTTTTATGGCTACGTTATTATTTTTGCTTCGAAATATTGAGTATATTGCGTAGAATAAAGGTATTAGAGATAGCGTCATCGGAAATCTATTATATTGCTGGTGTCGGCCTATGTCTTTCGGTTATAATAGTCTCTCGCGCGCTTAAAATCGATTAAACATTGGTCAAGTTCAGTACAGTCGAGGGTTTAACACCGCGAGATACCATCTAATTCCCGCAGAGCAACTTCCCGCAACTTTCCCGGCGTGTGGAGTGTTGCTACTATATATATAAAACGAGGGCACCGCCCACCGATCGATCGAATTTCGTCAAGAGTGTGAGTTTGGTGGAACATGTAGCACGCATAGTAATGCATATATATATATATATATAATCACGTGTATTAGTGACTATAGACGGGGTTTGGGTTGGTGAATGGCTTTATTGACCACTTACAGGTTGTAACTACAAATAACTACTACACTATTGCTGATTTCCACACTACAAATCACTCCACACTAAGTCTTCTCAATCTACTTTCAATAGCTTTCACTTGGTAACCGCTCTCCTCAATGGCTATTCCTCTGCAGTGTTTTCAATAGACGTTTCCTGTAACGGATATTAGCAATGGAGATTCTTCAGCTTCTGCTGCCCGCTGGTTAATAATCCAAAGCTGAAACCTCAACTCAACTGTAGCGCCAGTTATCTTCAAAATAACTCCTCGGTACAGGCTAAATAGAAAAGACAGCCCGTATTGTTAAGGAAGCCTGTTTACTGATACGTTGCCTAGCAGTGGACGTCCTATTGCTTGCATTTGCTTCCGCGGGAATGCGTTTATCGTGTCGTTGCCTATCAATGGGTGTAAAAATAGCTTGCATTTTAAAATAAAACATAATACATATATATTTTCTGTTCGGTTTTTAACCACCTTTCCACATTTAACAAACTAAATAGGCTTTTGAGATCACCATGCTCTCTTTATGTCTGTGTATTGCCCCTATCAAATTCTGAATGCCGAAACTAATCTTTATGAAACTCGATACGTATATCATGGCACCTGAGCCCACCTCAACGGTGTACTTCAGAAATCCCTGCCATTAATCTGTGTGTCTGTATATGTATATCCCCATCGTTGCCAGGCAACGGCTCGATAAAAAACTTTGGCGCGATAACGAATGCATAGGCAACAATAGAAGAATTGTTGGACACATCCTTTTCTATGCGGGCCGTGTCGTAGCAAAGGAAAATAGACGATTATAATAATATAATATAATAATATAATAATATAATTATTTATTCTGATAAATTCTTGTTTTCTGTATGCATTTTATAGTTGCATCCCCTCTGTGTGAAGTGTACGCGGGGTGAATGTACAGCAACGCAGCTTCATGTTTCATAAAAGCAGGGAATTTATTTTTCAGCTGACTATCAAATTTTATAGTAAGGTTTAGTATCACATATATTTTCATCCTGGAAATCATGTCATTGTATGTTTATGTACAACACAGTTCAGTACCCTTCACAATCAATACCAAGATGTGCATTATAACAGTTTATGTACACTTAGTAGCTCCTGATGGTGAGCCTTAAGACTCAAAACATGTTGTATTGTATATAATAATTCATAATCCCGATTGTTGTATAGGATGCTTGTTGAACTGTTTTGCGGTACCAACTTTGTCAGTCATGCAACCTTCGCATTAGCATCCAGACATAATCTTCAAACTTTCAAAATGTGTCTGTAGAATTCTACACAAGCAGCGAGAATAAGGAAACACGCAACTTCATTCAGTTAAAACTCCATATATACACTTCACTGAACAGAGAGGTATACCAAGTTCTCAGGAACTCCTTCAATGGAACAGTGCGTACGGTGGCCTGCTTTCTTGTTTGCATCACATAGTGAGGTTAAGCTAAGATAACGCTAACACAATTTTGTGACGCATACAAACTTCACTTCATCAGTATTATATTTAGTCAGCGTGAGGCACAGTTTTCACCCGGTAAATGTTTTACTTTCAATGTTTTGTGCTATGTTTGGCGTGTGTGCACGATCTGATGTTGGTACGCCTGTCCGGAGATACGGACACGGAGATGTGTTGAGTTCCACCTGAAGACGGAGACAGAATTCAATCTCCGAAACGTTAGGTGTTTTAAATGAACAAGAAGAAGAATAATTCAATTCAGTTCTTTATTATGTATGTGCCGAGTCAACAGCCGCAAGGCCAATTACAGACAGAGCACAGGTTAGATACAAGTAATCACATTATGGACAAACACAACATAAAGTCAAAGACAAATTACAGGCAAGCACTGGAGGAAAACACAATAATGCAGACAAGTAAACAAACAAACAAACAAACAAACAACAATAATAATAATAATAATTTCATTAACATAAATCAATAATGCAGACAAGTAAACAAACAAACAAATGATAATAATAGTAATAATAATAATGTAATTAACATAAATCTAAGTTGTTATTGAGAACTGAGAAATGAAACGTATAAATATTTAATTGAGAAATAAAAAGTATAGATTTTCAGCGAGGATAATAATAATTCAGTTTAATTGTTGTTTATTGTGCATGCAAATAATAATACTAACAATTATACTATAATGTCCAGAAACATAATGATTGTAAATTTGGATCTGATTAAAATCGAAACAGTTTTAAATTTAGAAGACTTCGTAAAGTCATGAAACGAATATCTGTTTTAAACTGAGATGTAATGTATTGTTGCATATTGGTATCGTGTTGCACTGTGTTGGTGTGACTCAGGAGTTACTGTGCCGTCGAAGTGCAACGTCGTTCTCTGTCCATTTATTGGACACTTTTCCGCCTAACTGGCCAGGTGTACAGAGGTTGTGGACAAGGATACTGCTGCTTACTGTATTTCGGTTTTCTTTTCACCTTTCCTACAATAGGAGGAAAGAAACCCGCATTACGTTGAGCAGAAGTAACCTGAGTTAATGTATTGTGATTGGCTAGTCATGAGGAATGCAACAAATTTTCAACAGTCCCTCGCAACCTTGGAGCTTACATAAGTGAGAAAGACCGTATTTGACAGGATCGAAGCAATTTGGAATTCGGTTTGAGGGAACCACAACTTAAAATTTTGCATGTTCATACGTTAACAAAAATACTACTTGACAGCATGTTCAGAACAATTGAGAAGGAAGGTTATGTAAAAATATATCAAAGGAACACCGAAATTGTAACCTGGAAGTTGTGAAATAATTCCAGATACCACCGTATTTACGCATGTATAGGCCGCACTTTTTTTTGCCAAAAATTCAAGAGGAAAACTGGGGTGCGGCTTATATTCGAAATATTCGAAATCACACTTCATTTAAAAAAAATATATTCATAATTAGTAATACAGGATGTTCTACTCCTGAAATAATATTCCAAAAAATTATTTTTTCTATAATTTCTGTCTGAAAATTGTGCTGCGGCCTATACACGCACGCGGCCTATACATGCGTAAATACGGTATATGTCTTCCCTTACCAAATGCTGAATTCTTGCCGCTGAATATTTTATTTTCGCGCAAATACAAACATTTTTAGATACAAGAAAGTTTAATACTTGAAATTATCAATTGGCAAACATTTGCTGATATCTTGGGGGAAGCCACTTTTATGCCTGAAATGGAAATATAAGGAAAACTTGGCACGTTTTTAAAGATATTTCCTTATGAGGGTACGACATTTTATTGAATTTTGGTTCAGGATTTAGTCTGATTCCATTATTCAGTCCTCTAACAGAAATGAACATCAGGAATCTTCCTGGGGGGTTCAGTGCGGCCGGCTCGTGAGCCTGACAAGCCTGTCGCCATTTGTGAGCCAATTGTCTAGATAATGTCACACGTCTCACAACCATGACCTATTACAGGGATACCGTTTACATTATTCGGTATCAATGTTGCTGGATGTTTTGATTTTAATGTCAGAGATTTATTTAATATCCAGTGCTTTTATATTTATTAAAGTCGGTCCTGTCTTTGCAAAGGCTAATTACCAGTCTCTGAGATACTGTACACTGCCTTGTAGCAGAAAGAGCTGACTTTATCGTATTGTAACTTGAACTGAAATGGAGCTCACATTCCTCGTAGCTCCAAACGGAAGACATAAATTGCAAGCGAAATGCAAAGCATTAATCATTAGGACCTGAATCAGAAGAATGAAATACATGTGTAATTAGGAAAGAGTACAATAAGGAATCTCTGATATATTTTCTTCATCTACTTTCGTTAGACTGTAAAATCAAGAAAAATGAGACAGTCTTTACTATATTTCATATAAAAACGTAAGGCTATGGCCATGGAGGCCCATAGAATTGTGAAACGTCGAGGCTTCCACGTTTCCTAGACAATTGGCTCACAGATAGAGATGATGATGTCAGTCTTACATGCCAGGCGGCCGCCCTTTACGCCCAGGAAGATTCCCAGAACTCATTTCTGTTAGAGGCTGAGTCGACCCTAGGGCCATATTTCGGCTGGAAGGATTACGTCAATTAAAAAATCTAATTACCTCATCAGGAACCGAACTCTCGATCTTCCGGCTTGTAGCATAGTGCCTCAACCAACTACGTTACCAAGTCCAAGACCAAGTCACATTGCGACTGACGGTCAGTCAGTCAGTCAGTCAGTAAGTCTTGGTGTCGAGCCCCATCTGGGGCTCATGACCAGATATATATTGGGGTTTGACAGTTGCGGTCTTGTTCTGTGGGGCACCTTCTCTGACGAGAGGACGGGTCTGCCTTTTACATATGCTTCTGGTCCTTGCCAACGCAATCTTTCTCGGGTCCGAGTCCCCTGGGGCTCTAGACCATAATTTACTCTCTCAGATTTGATACTTCTCTTTTCGTCGCCTCCTACGACTCGCAGGGTCACGGTGGAGGTATTGGACCCCGCCTCCACACGGGCAACTACGTTACCGCGTGCCCCCTATTTTATATAGAGAACGAAGGAAAAGCATATATAAATTTGCTGGCCAAAATTTCTCGAAGGAATATATATTTAGTGCTCATATATAGACAAATGTATGGAATATTGATACTAGACTTTGTGGTTGGTGTTTTGTAAGTATTTGGTTGAAATGCTTTATGAATGAATTTTTATTTGGGTGGGGGGGGGCTTATGTGTTAGTAGTGTACAACTTCAGATTCTTATATCAGAGAATATGTTGTGTACCTGGCTAGAAATGAACAATTTACAGCAAACAAGTCATAAACTATTATTTAAAATAACAGGTTAGCTTTTGACTTGAGTTTGAAGGAATCTTTAGCCGTGTGAACTGTTTCGGACTCACCGTAAAATGTGCTATCCTATGCCTTGCGTGGTTTGCACGCTCATTCAATGTAGGTGCTGAGTATTCATACTGGCAGTAGCAAAATAAGACCAGTTTCATATGCAATCACAAGCGAAAAGTAAAAAAGAAAGGTAAAGTTGCCCCTGGCCGGTCACGGTAGCCGAGCGGTCTAAGGCATGTACTGTCTTCGCTCGCTTGGAAACCGTCATCGTGGGTTCGAATCCCACTCAGGGCATGGATGTTTAGTTTTTGTGTGTGCGCGTTTTTCTGTGTTTGTGTACAGGTAGAGGCCTTGCGACGAGCTGATAACCCGCCCAAGGAGTCCTACCGAATGTGTAAGATCGAGAAAAACCGAAGTGAACGGAGAAGTTCACGGAGGTAGGCCTAGGCCCACTGGGGCTGTAGAGCCAAGGAGGAAAAGAAGTTGCCCCTATGCCTTAACTAATTAAGCAGTACGCCATGAAGACGTATGGGGGAGTGGATATATAGATCCACTTTTTCTTGACCTCAGGATTAGTTGGAGGTGAATGATCAGCTTCATTCCTCAGCCTCTTTGCCCTCCACCTGGGAAAAGAGCCCCCGATACCCACTGGATTGGAGGCTGGATGGTTCCCAGAAGCAATTTGGATGGCATGGAGAAGAGAAAAATGTTGCTTCTATCGGGAATCGAACTGGACCCTTTGCCTGTCCCACCTGTAGCCAGTCGCTTTACCGGCTGCGCTGTCTGGGCTCCCAATCACAACCGACAGGCATTTTTTTTTTTCAGAAATATCACTATGTTCAGTGACATGAGTCACTGTTGATACACGTTCTTCCTGTGTTACATTTTCCAGCACACAGGGTCACAAAACTCTTGACCAGAACAATGCGACATGTTGTATGTTGTTTCTGACGATAACAGAAGTAATGAAAAGGCTTCTAATGATGGCACACGTTAGTCTGTGATATCTATAAATACTCGCTTGTAAAGGTGTGGTAATCTCTAGGTCGAACGTTTCTGCTGCCACTTAATATCGATAGGATTACGGTAGATGGGGTGGGGGGATTCCCCGCGACGAGTCTTCACAATGCAAGCAGTGTTCTGAAAAGCTTGCCACGCCTGCCAACCACTCCATCACTGCCAACAGTTTTCTCTTTCTTCCCTTTTCATTGAGAGGGGTCGGAAAGAGAGAATATACTCGGAGTGATTTGTTCGTTGCTTGCGTGTGATAGCAGGAGGCCATGGGCTATTAAAGAAAGAAGGTCGAAAGGGAAGAATGACACAGGAAGCGGATCGGAGTGGAAGGTCGTGTAAGGCCAGAAACACAAATTGAGTTCTTTTCTGAAATACAGTGTTCTGTTCTCGCCTGAAATGAAGTGATTATGTTTTCCTTTTAAGGCATTAACGAAAATCTCTTTGTGGAGCATTAGTGTCGAATTCATAATGGTTGTTAAGTAATTGCCATCAGTCAGGTTTGTTTACTTCAGAATGGAATATAAAGAAAATAATACATTGTCATGTGTAGGGGCGACTTATAGACGGGAGTTTGGATTGAATGATTGGATTTATTGCACATTATACATTCACACAACTCGGAACTACATGCAATACAGCGCTATCGCTATTCTACACACTCTCCAGTTCACCGTTGCACACGCATTAGTGTTCTCAGTCTTCAATAGTCGTATCCTGGCAACGGATTTATCAAGAGTTTCACTGTAACTTCAAATTACACATAAAATCTTCTTTTCACCGCATAATTTCTCTCTTGCCATTATTCTGCAGCTGCCAATTTCGAAGATTGAACTCGGTTCAATCCTTTTGCTCTCAGGTTCTTATCTTTACAGATTGGCGCATTGAAGTTCGACTTCACTATTTCTCTGTACTCTCTGCTACTACTAAAATTCTGTACCGCCGAAAACTAACTTATAACCATTTTGCACGGGCCCCACGGAAAGCACAGTCTCTACTGTTATGGAGGCGCGTTTACTGATTCGTTGCCTAGCAGTGGACGTTCTATTCTTGGGCGAGTTGGCTTACGCGGGAATATGTTTTACCAAGTTGTTACTTACGTCACAATACACGAGTATTGCACTAATTTTCCCCTTGCCACTTCCGGCTACAGTGGAGGTGAAACACATGTTTGCCAGTCTTGGCAGACGTCATTATTGCTGCTATGCCGTTGCCGTCAATGGAAGTATAGAGTTGGCATCAAGTATATCCCATTTCTTAAGGATTAAATATTCTTGGAAGGCAACATGTTTCGGCCTTGACCACCTACCTTTTAGGGGAACGAGTACTAAAGGAAGCTTTACACAATTTACATAAAATATTTCAAAATATTTATCATTTAGATTAAATGTAAAGACAAATTCTTAAGATATTTAAATTGAATAACGTTCTGAAGCCGCTGTTGAATGGAATTAGATGCTTGTATGCTCTATTCTTAACGTACTTCCTAAAGTTTCGCTAATCTGAGAGGCCCGTAATAACCTTTAAATTTTTAAGTTTATTGTAATACAATTTATATAGCTTGACCGACCCATGTCATTCATTCCCTGACCCAAGCAATCTATAAACTGCCAACCAACCCATTTTGTTTTGCAGAGTGATTCGATTATAAACAATATCTCACGTGGCTACCATTTAATAGATAGTGAAGTTAACTTAAACATCTAATCCAAAGCCTCTTCAACCAGTTTTCATTAAGAGATGCCTACTAATATTTATATGGTGTACTTTAAGAAGGGGGCACGCTATAGCGTAGTTTGTTGAGGTACTATGCTTCAAACCGGCAGGTTGCGGATTCGATTCTTGATGAAGTCACTGTTTTTTTTTTTTTCAATTACCTAATCTTTCCGGCCGCACTATGGCCCTGGGGTCGACTCAGCCTCTAACAGAAATGAGTATCAGCATTCTTCCTGGGGGTAAAGGACGGCCGGGGCGTAAGGCTGTCAACCTGACAGCAATATGTAAGCCGATTGTATAGAAAATGTGGGAGCCTCGACGTCTCAGAACCCTATGGGCCTCCACGGCCTGTTACAAGTGATAAATTTGCTTTCTACTGTCAGTACATCGAATATTTAACGTCGAATGATGGGAAGGTCGATGAATGATGAAGTGGGAATTATTTCAAGCGAAACTGTCGTGGCATATAGAATATTGGTCGGGAAGCCTGAAAGAAAGAGACCACTAGGAAGACCCTGACTCAGGTGGGTGGACAATATTAAAATGGATCTTAGATAGAGTGGGGTGGTATGGATTGCCTCGATCTGGCTCAGGATAGGGACCAATAGAGGGCTCTTGTGGACACGGCAATGAACCTTCGGGTTCCATAAAATGCTGAGAAGTTCTTGAGTAGCTGCACAGTTGGCGGCTTCTCAAGAAGGGCTCAGCTCCATGGAGATAGTTAGAAGCTGTCTTGGCTGAACCGAATTGCTGTAGCAGCATTTATGTGCACGGATTAAAGAAAATCAAGAAAACTCACGGGATATCCAGAATTGGGGCCCAAATTTGTATCGAGAAACTTCCGAATGTAAGGCTAGAGTATTACTGCTACAGTAACCTGGTGTTTGACACTGATAGTGTCAGATGAGAGTTGCTCAGAGAAGGAAACAATGGCGGACTCTTGTGAGCACGGTTAGTAGTACTATATGTAGATGGTGTGTTTCCCTGTAATTGATTTGGATCATATGTTATGGAAATATAGGAATCTTTTATTTATTGATGATAATTTCCTCTTCGTTTCACGCAACTGACAATTTGCATGATAATGCATCCAGTGTAACATATAATTTATATCATTATGTATTTGTATTGTGGGCAAACTGACAGTAAAGAATTGTTTCCGTGAATCCAGTAAATAAATATCGTAATATTATTCCTGTACGAACAGCAGAGAACCTATGGGTTATTAACTACAGGAACTGGGTACACCACAGTGGCATGTAAACACTGATACATTGCAAAACTGTGTTTTACCATGGCTATGAAAACCACAAAACTTGGAATACATGCAGCTCTCATATGTTCGCACAAAAATAAGATTTTAGGGTTTTGAAAATATTAAAATCTGAAGGGATTTTATCTTCTGCGATATAACACCATGTAGTCCGTTGAAAGTTAACGCATGTTTCGGAGGAATATATGGTCTCCATCTTCACGGTCGAAAAAAACAAACGAAGGAAGAAACCAGCGTGTAAACAGCTGACAGGCTGATTGCCTGACTTGAATTATTCTTCGATCCTGAAGATGAAGAAGGCATGTTCCTCCGAAACATCTGTTGACTTTCAACGGACTACACTGACATATCCCAGAAGTTAGAAATCTTCATAACCAACCCTGTGAGAACCTAAAAAAAGAAACTTTGAAGTCTGTTGGATTTGTAATATGTTTCACATGATATTAATAGAATTAATTATATTTTAAAAGGAGGATGAGGTGGGCAGGTCATGTAGCACGAATGGGGAGACGAGGAATGCGTATAGGATATTGGTTGGAAATCCAGAAGGAAAGAGATCACAGGGTAGACCAAGGCGTAGGTGGGTGGACAATATTAGAATGGATCTTAGAGAGATAGGATGGGATGGTGTGGATTGGATAGATCTGGCTCAGGATAGGGACGAGTGGAGGGCTCTTGTGAACACGATGATGAACCTTCGGGTTCCATAAAATGCTGGGAAATTCTTGAGTAGCTGCAGAATTGGCGGCTCCTCCAGAAGGGCTCAGCTCCATGAGTAAGTAAGTTATATCTTAAATCTGGAAAAGATAACGAGATATATTTTTCTCCCTCTTAACGTTACTTTTCACTATAAGCGTAGATACAAACGCGCTAGTTCATCATAGTTCTATCTCAACGTTTTGTGGAATAGAGGAAACGAAAATACGATTATGTAAAATCTTTCGGGTTATCAGCCAGATTTATTGAAAGTTACTGTGGTTTCAGGCCGCGCCATAGCTCAAGCTGTTGGTCGCTGGCTTCCCACCGCGGCGGCCCGGGTTCGATCCCGGGTCTGGTCAAGTGGGATTTCTGGTGGACAAAGTGGCGCTGGGGCAAGTTTTCTCCGAGTACTTCGGTTTCCCCTGCCAATCATCATTCCACCAATTGCTCTACAATCACCCTCACCTATCATCTGGGGCTGGTACAATAGGCCAGAAGTGGCCGCAGTGCAAGGGACTTAGTCCCACCCCACTAGCAATAAAAAAATACTGTGGTTTCAGGGACCATCTCTTTCTCCAACATCAGAATGCTTTAACTAACCAAACAAGTTTAATCAGTACAAGGAAATAAACTAAGACGTACTTAAGAATCTAATTTTCATCTTAATGTAATGTAGACAGTAAAAGAGGTAAATTTGTTCCGTTTTTCAACTAATTAAACACTACCCCATGAAGGCATAGAGGAGAGTGGATGCATAGATCCACATTTTCTCGACCTTGACACTAGCTGGAGGTGAGTGGTCAGCTTCACACACTTACCGCTTTACCTCTTGGGAAAGAGTTACCGGTACCCTTTGGACAGGAGCCTGGGTGGGCCCCAGAGGCGGTCTGGACGCTGTGGAGAAGAGAAAATTCTTGGCTTTAACGGGACTCGGACTCCGTCCCCTCGGTCATCCAGCCCGTCGCAATGTAGACCGTACGTAGGGAAAATGAACTCTGTTATAGGAACGTAAGTTAAAATCTTCGAATACTGAAGAGGACTGACTGTGTATACATGTATGTGTGTGTTGTTATAATAAAAACTCGCTAAATTAATCGGCGCTTCAATTACAACAAACTCCGGAAGCTCCTGGTAATCATGTAGTTACAAAGGTTACAAGACAAATTGGTGGTTCCTCTCTGATCCCACACCGTGACACAAAGGCGCGTAATTACAGAGCATGGGGTTTGAACCCATCGGATTCTAAATAACAGCACTAGTAGGAGGTCGGTGGTCAGCGTTGGACTTCTGTCTTGTTACCGCCGAGGAAACCTCTTGGTTACGAGAGACATTTAGAGAAATTTTAGCTAAAGCATTTCAGCCTATCAACAAACGGGTATAGAGGAGATGTAACGTCCTTCGGGGGGGGGGGGGGTCCTTTGGGAAGTCCCCTGAGATATCAGGTAACCTCATTCAGTTCCTTCGTGTTTTTTTTTCCTTGGCACTACAGCCCCAGTGGGCCTAGGCCTACCTGCATGAACTTCTCCATTAACGTCGGTTTTTCTAGATCTTACACATTCGGTAGGCCTTCTTGGGCGGGTGATCAGCTCGTCGCAAGGCCTCTACCTGTACACAAACACAGAAAATCGCACACACACAAACTAAACATCCATGCCCTGAGTGGGATTCGAACCCACGATCCCGGTTTCCAAGCGAGCGAAGACAGTATATGCCTTAGACCGCTCGGCTACCATCACCAGCTCTTCGTGGTTTTACTCAGTCTAATTTAAATGTCGGAATAATACATCTGTTAGTGCCAACATTTTGCGGATAGAGGGTGTTACGTGGTCAGCGCAACGGATCCCCACGGCCGTTAATTTCGGTTTAGTTCGCTTGCGGACTACCGTCCATTTAATTAGGTCACGAAAGCCTCCTTCAAGTGATGGAATGAGAGGAGAATGAGATGGGAAGTCGTATTACCGTTTCCAGGCAAATTTCTTCCGCCAAGGCCAGTCAGCAGACCGACCTGCTTCACCTCTGTTTAGCGTTAGACCAAGTGGACAGATCAATGTTTGTGGTTCGTCTTAAGACAGCGGAATATTGTGTGACGTTGCGCCATCACTCGTGGGTCGAGCTATTCCATACTGTATCAGATAACTGCTCCGTAAAGTAGTCCACAAAAATGTAACTCAGCGTGTCATTCTCTTCAGAGAGAGAAAAATATGGATAGAATATACAGTTCCTGGCTACATAACCAAGGGTTCCGAGTTCGATTCCCGGTACCAGATTTTCTGAGAAGTAATGGGTCTGCAACGGTGTCCACTCAGCTTCGAGAGGATAATTGAGGAGCTACTTGAATGGAAAAGTAGCGGTTCCGGTGTAGAAAATCGAAATTAACGGACTTGGGGATCCGTTGCGCTGACCACGCGACACCCTCTATCCGCTAAAGTTGGCACTAATTTCGCCGACAGGCGGCGGTCGCTAGGTCAGTATAGTTCACTTGCGGACCCAAGTCACGGAGTTTATTTTTGTGTCATTCTCTTCACAGAGAGAGAAATAAGGGTAGAAGGTAGAGTAGAGGAATACGTAAAAGTGAAAAGAGGAAAATGAATGATACGTATTTACGTATTGCCGGGGGTTGGGGAGGCAGGGAAACAGCTTCGGTTTGTTAGATGCTTCCCGGCCTTTGGCCATTCGTCATTCTGATAAGGGTAGTAGCCACGAAATTTTGATTTTCTGCATTAATGTCGGATTATATAGTTTGGAAAAAAATATTTGGTGACTTTTACAGCAAAGAGGCTTAATTGTAATGAATTTAAGTTGGAAAGGCTGCATGAGAAGCACGAAGTTGCGACTTCGAACTTGGGAACCGTCTCAACATTCGCTTAAGAACAGAGGTAAACCAAGTATACCCGTGTCGAAATGGTGCGTTCGCAGGATCCTCCGGTTGCACACTGACATCTAGCGAGCAGTCTGGAAAATAAAACACCGGATAGATTCTAAAGGGTTCTGACGATGATGTTTAACACTCTGAATTACTGGGTTTCTGGATAGTTTATAGAATACCGGACAATGGACATAGTCCAAAAACCCAGTAATTTTTAAAAGTACAGAGTGATTCTAAATTATTGTCGGGGTTTCTGTTTATAGGCAACAACAACCCCTACAGTAATTTACAATCACTCTGTATTTAGGAGATTCCCTAAGGTTTTCCCATACTCTGCGGACCGGAGTGTACTCCTGGACACCAGCTGGGGTCTCCGCTTTAGTGAATTCAGGCATACGCCCTCTCTTCTCGCATCTGTGGGGTGGCACAGGAAATCCCTTATTCACATTTAACTGTATTGGAAAGTGGGATTGGTCACAGGGAACTAAGTAATTATCAGATAGGCCAGTAACTACACAATGTTGTAAAAATAAAACACAGGAAGGGGGGGGGCGAGTGAAGTGGAATATTACAAGTTCAGTTATTAATTATGTATGCTTGGAGCTGTCACCAGTAATCATAAGTAAATTTCTGTTGGCTGTCTACGCCGGGGAGTTTCAATCAATACAGCTTCTAAGCTGCTGAATGAGAGATCGAGGAATTGGGGTTCGGTTCTCGAGAAGAACACGGGATGTCTTTCTGACCGTCACTGGTTCCATCCGGACTCCAATAAAATTGGTATGGGAGCTCGTCTCGCGGTTATCTGCAGCTGTTGTCGAGGTTAAGAATGCATGGAACTATACCTTCACTCCCCCTATATATTTTCGTGGCGCGATGCTTAGTAACGACAGTTTTACTTTCTGTAGAAACTGTCGTAGATATATAATCTACCTAGAACGTATGAATTTAATTAAAATAGTACTTCTTAAGTAAGGTTGTAAGCCTGTTTCAGAAAATGGAACAGCCTTATGGATATGTTCTTGCATTTTAAGGATATTTTATAACGGTATTGATCTAAATTCGGGAAAAACCGCCTTAGAATCTTGGTCAGGATACTAGCTATCCTTCCCATGGCCTACGGTTTCGGAGTGGGTCTAGCTGAAGGACCAAGAAGGTTGGTTTCCTCTACAGCGAAAGACGGAAATAGAACCAGTGTCTAAGTCATAGTGATTTTGGTAAAATTGTGCTTCAGAAAATTTCCGAAATAATGCAACTAAAATATTGTATGCTATTTGGTAGTAAAGTAAAGTTGTCCACGTGCTAAATTAATTAAGCACTACGCCATGAAGGTGTATGGGGGAGTGGATGTATAGATCCACTTTTCGTGACCTCGTGGTGAGTGGGCAGCTTCACGCACCGGCCACTTTATTCCCGTGGAAAGAGCCTCCGGTACTCACTGGATACGAGGTTGTGGGGACACCAGAGCCGCTCTGGACAATGTGGAGAAAAGAAAATTCTTGACCCCATCGGGACTCGAAATCCGAACCCTCGGTTATCCAGCCCGTAGCCAGTCGCTATACCGACTGAGCTATCCCTGCTCCCATTATTTGATAGTCTTGGATTTTTCAATTGACCTAATTCTTCCACCCGCACTGTGGCCCTGGGGTCGACTCACCCTCTAACAGAAATGAGTACCACGAATCTTCCTGGGGGAAAAGGGCGTCCGGTGCATAAGGCTGACAACCTTACCACCATCTGTGAGCCGACTGTCTAGAAAATGTGGGAGCCTCGACGTCACACAACCCCATGGGCCTCCGCGGGCTGTTACAGAGATAGTTTTACCTTTACTTTACCTTTTCCCTTACGTTATATTTAATAGTCTTTAAAGGGTTAATAAAGCTCAAAAGGAGGTTCATATGATACTAATTCCCACTTCAATTGTTGCAGGTAACTGGGATTGTTGGAAGGGCAGACGTTCTGGCTTGTGTGTTCTTCCTTCTCTCTGTCCTGGTGTACCACGGGTAAGTGATTGCTTTTCCGCACCATAACGCAGATCTGGTAGTACTAAAACAAACGTAAGGATCTGTAGCATATACGCTTTATTGCATCGTACTGTAATTTTTCTGCAGTTGAGTGAATGAGCCATAAAACTCCATTGAATAGTTAAGTAACAATGTAGGAAATATACACATAACGCAACATTTGGGGCGCGTTCAGATATTTCATCTTGATATTTTGTCCAGTTAATTTTTACTGCCTTAATATACTTTCTATGCCGATCACAATGGCCGCGCAGTCTAAGGCATGAACTGTCTTCGCTCGCTCTAACGCTGGGATTGTGGGTTCGAATCCCATTGAAGGAATGGATGTCTGTATGCGTTTCTTCTGTGCGTATGTAGAGGCCTTTCGGCAGGTGATCACCCATCCAAGGAGTCATACGGACTGTGTATAGGATTAAGAATTTGAGAAAGCGACCAAGGCCTAACAAAGAGCTGTAGAGCCACAATAATAATACACTTTCTGTGTCTTCTATTTATAAATTATTGCATCTTATATTTATATTATCTCCAGGATTCAAATATTGATTAAAAATAATTAGAGGGCAAGTCCTCGGCTTGTTAGTTGTCAGAAAATAAGTTTAAAATCAAAGAAATTTGACCTTCGATCGTAAAAATAAAATTAATGAAGGAATGAACTTAAAACGAAAGATACTTCACTTCAGTGTCTATATCATAGAGTCACAGATCTAAATTTTGATACTGTGGCTTCGTCTGTTGTTTAGACCGTGAACCGCTGCGTTGGTAATTGTTGGGATGACCATAACTTTGCTTCCATGGACGAGAGAGCGAGTTATTCTCAGAAGACGCATTTTGGTCTTTGTGTAAAATGTGTTTTATTTTTGTGCTATTTTAGTCAAAACTGAATTACGTTCACAGATTTTTAGTAGGGCTTTCCAGTATAATCTGTCACGAACCATCCTGTAGCAACCGTGTTGTTTCATGCGGAGAGACGGACAGACATGACGAAGATATTTGACATTTTTTTTAATTTTGCAGTTTTTGCGAAGGAGCCCAAGAATTGATTAGAATTTTAGAATATATACTCACCTCCAAATATTATTCCAATGATCGAATCAAAGAGAATAAGATGGTCTGGGCATGTGACATGAATGGAAGCGAAAAGTAGCGCTTACAAAGTTTTGGTAGGAAAGTTGTAGGAAAGTGACCACTAGGAAATCATAGACGTAGATGGGAGGAAAATATTAAAATGGATTTTCAATAATTTATATCAATCCCTTCACGTAAATGATGGGATAGTATCTCAAAGGAGCCCGCATCCTTTTCAATGTATCACGCCTATGGGTGACTAAAGACGGGGTTCGGTTTGGCAATTGGATTTATTAACAACCTGCAGGTCGTAACCACAATTAATTGCTACACTAGTGCTAATTTACACAATTTAAAACACTCCACATTTATCTCTTCAGTCTAACTGCACTTCTTTTCTCGGATATATAACACATGAACTATAAAATTCTCACTAAATCACATATTCCCAATATCACATATAAGGTCTTCAAATTACACGTTAAATTATATACTTCCCGAGGCTGTTTCCTGCCGAGAACTGGCTCGTTCCTGAATCGAAAAAATTCTGTCACTTATATAGTCGAGGAACGGACATGCATCACAGGAAACACATGTCACATGACCACTACCAGCTCTTGTGTGACGTCACCGCGGGCACGGCAAACACAGCTTCACTATTGTTGCGTGTTGGACGGTGTTCACAGAGCTGTTGCCTGGCAACACGTTGATCAGATCCGTTACAGTATCATTCACATATCATCCTAATATTCGATATTGTACGATATGAGATAATAGCAGCGTCCTGCAAACAAGTACACGTAAATAAACGTCATGTGTGTTCCTTGAAAGTTGATTAAATTAAAACTGTCTGCTCGGGATTTTGACTGTAGCATAACTAACTGACTTCGTGGAGTTGAGCCCTTCTTGAGGAGCCACCAATTGAGTAGCTACTCAAGAATTTCCCAACACTTTATGGAACCCGAAGGTTAATTACGGTTTTCACAAGAGCCCTCCACTAGTCCCTATCCTGAGCCAGATCAATCCAGTCCATTTCACCCCATACTATCTCTCTAAGATCAAATCTAATATTACATCCACTTACGTATTGGTCTTCATAGTGGTTTCTTTCCTTCTGCTCTCTCACCAATATCCTATATGCATTCCTCTTCCCCCCATTCGTGCTACATGCGCAGCCCATATTATCCCTGTCTTGATCAATCTAATTATACTTGGCGAAGGGTACTAGTTATGAAGCACCTAATTATGCAGTTTTCTCCAACCTCCTGTCACTTCATCTCTCTTCCGTCCAAATATTCTCCTTTGCTCCCTGTTTTCAAACACACTCAGTCTATGTTCCTCCCTTAATACCAGAGACCAAGTTTCACACCCATAGAGAACCAGAAGAAATTTACTGTATGGTAGGTAATCAGAATAATAAGAATAAAATAATAATAATAATAATAATAATTCAATTCAATTCTTTATTATTTATGTGCCGAGTCAACAGCCGCAAGGCCAATTAGAGGCAGAGTACAGTGTAGATAAAAGTAATTGCATTATAAAGTCAAAGACAATTTACAGGCAAGCACTGAGGAAAACACAATAATGTAGAAAAGTAAAGAAACAAACAAATGATAATAATTGCAATAATAATAATTTCAATAATATAAATCTAAGTGTTATTAAGAAGTGAGAAATGAAACATATAAATATTTAATTAAGAAATGAAAAGTATAGATTTTCAGGGAATAATAATAATAATTCAGTTTGTTTTATTGCACATGCAAATAATAATAATAATGAAGAAGAAGAAGAAGAGAATATGCCATTCTGAGTGGCTTTACACTGATACATTTCGTCTGCTGTGTAGGTTTCAAACAGTAAAGTCTAGGCAGGTCAATCGGTATTGCGGCGGGCTATATACGACAACGGTTCCATTCCCGGTAGAGATAACATTTTCTCTTATCCACAGCGTCCGGGCCGGCTCTGGGTTCCACCCAGACTCCTGTCCAATTGGTAGTGTGGGCTGTTTTCCTTGAGGTGTGAAGCTGTCCATTCCCCTACATTTAGTTCCGATATCAAAAATGGTGGAGCTTTGCTTCCACTCCCACATACTTCTTCATGGAAAATTTTTACCTTTTTTTTCTTTGGCATTCATGTTTTTTTCTCTCTCTAAGGAAAAGCAGCAAAAATAAGTGAGGTAAAATAAGACAGATGCATTTGTACTGTCTGTTCATAAGGTTTCAGATTTCTTTACAGTTATTATTAAAATGAAATAGAAGAAAATCCTCCATATATTTGCTGAAGATTAAATAACTGGTTAACAATATCTCAGATTGTAATAACGCCTGCTTCTCCTAGGTGTGAGTACGTGGTTTATGAATGAACTTTTGGCTGGCCAAGGAAATCACTTCGCTATTTAAAAAGGAGAACATTTCCTACCTGCGAGGGAAGTGGAAGAGGGAAGTTTGTTTAGGGCTGGAAAGTGGCTGAAGCAGAAGCTTGTAATGACTTTCACCACGAATTTCTACTTAATCATTCAGCGCCGTAACTAGGAACAAGACCTTGGTGTTTATGAGAGTGCTGTAGTACCGTACATGGAGCAGTGGGGAGGTTATGCATACTAAACGCACCCTCCTCCCAGTGTCTCCTCTATTTCATATCCCTTCCACCCATAAATAAACAACTTGGCCAGACTGTGGTTTATGCAGTTCATATACGAATGTAGCCGCCATCTTTGCTTCGACCAACTCTTTAACTCGGGCAGCGTTGCACAATATACCCTCCCGCTCTAGTCGACAGTATTTCACGGGGCAAATCCCCGGAACTTAGTCTACTACTAAGAGAACAAAACTCCCTTTGCCCAGAAACGCTCCTACATAAGTCAGTGTTGAAGTTCGTCATATCATCCCTTATAAATACGCGAGTTCAGTGTTAGATCAGGACTTTGTGAGGTCCTGACCTTTCCAGACCCTAAGCACACAGTTTTGTGGGTCAGGACATTGAAGGGAAGGAAAGAGTAAGACGTAAATAGGGGTGAAGAAGGAAAGAAGGATATAGGCGAAGAGGAGAAGGGTAGGAAATGAAAGAAGACAAGGAGCTGAATAAGAGAAGTGATGGAGAAGAGGTAAGGAAGAAGAAGGAAGAGAAGAAGGAACAGGAAGATGAGATGGAATAGGAATTGAAGGAGGAGACGAATAATGGAAAAAATGAAGAAGGACGAGGGAAAGGAAATGGACAAGGAGAGGAGAAGCAGATATGGAAGAAGAGGGGAGAGGAATAATACACGTAAAATAAACAGAAGAGGGAAGAGGGGGAAGAAATTGACGAGAAGAGAAGAAGAGAAGAAGGAATGGAAGGAGAGGCGAGAGAAAATATAGAACAAACAGAAGAAGGAAGAAGGAAACGAAATTGACAGGAGAAGATGTGAGAGGAATATTATAATAAATAGAAGGAGGAGGACTGAGAGGAAATGGACAAGAAGAGAAGATGGAATGAAAAACTTTCTCACATACAGGCGATCTTAGAGAATAAGATAAGGTGTTATGGACTGGATTGATCTAGCCCAGCCTAGGGATCAGTGGAGAATTCTTGTGAACATGGTAATGAATCTCGAGGACCACAGACCAACAGTGATCGACATTTTGTCTTAGAACAGCAAAAAGGAATACCCAGAATCAGTTAACAGAGCTATTAAGGCTAGAAGAAAAAAGATTTGAGCAAGGCGTCTGTTACTTCAAAAACAATATTTCTAAATGTATTTAAAAAGGAAAAAAAGTATATGTACAAAATATTAATAGTAGATTCTTAGAGATAAGTTAAGAAATATATTAAAAATCGCGGGGTGACCGCTATGACAGAACAAGATGTTTATAAGAATGTGCTACAGAGGGCAGGATGTGCATTTCCTAGACCCTTTTTTATATTTATATTTTTCAGAATAATAAAAATATAAGCATATCCATCTTTTCAGAATATTACAAGCTTATAGCATGAATATTCAGTGAAACTGTGATTTCTGGGTGTTTCTCAGGGGCTGTAAATTATACAAGTGGATCATTATGCCAACAGTTGTTATGCTGACATCAATACAACGTTCCCCATTGAGTCTGGAAGGGCATGACGGTAGTACAAATATTTTGTCAGGTGTATTAGTGGCTTCTAGACGGGGTTTGGTTCGGTGAATCGATTTATTGGATATTCATCAGTCATAACTACAAATAATTAAACACTCAAGATTACTGTAATTATAACATATGTATGTATGAATGAATGAATGAATGAATATATAAGGGTGTGCCTTCTCAACCCTTGCACCGCGACCTACAGTGATATATTGTGCTTCCCCTTTTGTACGTGGGGACGTCGAAATAATCACTTGGTTCCATAAAGTATTCATCCAAGTGACGTATATAACACATGTAAAGTCACACACTAATTCTTCTCAGGGTGACTTCCAGTTCTTCTTCAACTACGAACTTCCCGTGGCTATGTCCTACCGGCAACTGACTCTGTCAGTCGGAATCAGAGTCAAAGTTACTTTACGACTGGCGGTTTACCGCCAATCAGTTCATTTTGACGTCAGACCCTTGAGACCCACGACCAGAGATTTTTTTTTCTTCAGATGAACTCTTGCTGTAATAGGCCTTACGTAACATTCTCTCTGACGAGATGATGGGTTTGTCACTTATGAATACGCTTGGCCTTTCGTCAAATGTACAGTTCGCAGATGTAGCATCGTATTGAAATGTCGTCCTTATGTACTACACACAAGCCCTCTGTCAGTACAGGCTTTACAGAACAGATCTTGCCTATCTTACATATCTTATGCTACAACGGCAGCTTAGGCACTTGAACGGTCGTAAGCTTGAGCACCGCCAAATTTAAGTCTCTTATACTTTATACGTTTGGCTTCTCCATTTCGTATAGCACGAACATGTATATTCTCATGATTTTGTATGATTTCTGCTTGTCGCCTGCACGATTTCGTTATATAATCGTATACACATGGAAGGTTGAAAACTATATGGTACTTTTAGTATGTAACCTTGTCACGGGCCACACAGAAAATACCTCTTTTACTGTAAGAACCTTTGCGTAATCTAGCAACTAGTCACAGAGAACCCTGTTCGTATTGTTGTTTGGCGCAAATCACATAGAAAATACAGTCTCCCACGTACTGTTGCATGTTGGGAAGTGTTTACTGAGTCGTTGCCTGGCAATGATTTGATCAAATTTGTTACAGTATTAAATATTTTAACGTATATAATTATGCTGACCACAAATTCTTATTAATCTTATAATATGCATACATACTTAACAAATTTTCTTACATTTTTATTCTTGATGACTTGTATATCTTGATCACTTTTACTGGTGTTCACTGGTATCGTAATGTAATTGCACCTAAATCCCCTCATGTACCATTCATTATTATAGTTATACTTAATATAAATACCCAATACGTATGTAAGGTATTATGGGATATTTGCTCAAATCAAGAACTGTGGAGCCAGAAAAACAGCTCTGAAATAACACTCGTTTCTAAGCAATGGCTAGGTAAGCACGTTCTCGCGGCTACAGATACGCATGCAACAATAGAGGTTCTGTTGGAAACGATGTTTTCTTATCGGTCTCTGTAGAGGGGTAGTAAGGAAGACAACTGGGGAAACCGAGTTAGTTCTCTACGGGAGGCTGTAAAGAAAAGGTTCAGTTGGAACGAAGCCGCTGTTCAGAATGGACTTGAGCCCGGAAGCATAGGAATAGCCATTGTTAGGAGCCGTTATCAGGCAACCACTAGTGAAGACACTGCGTGCTGGGAAAAATTTAGCGCTTGTTCTAGTGAACTGTAGTGTGTGGAGATCAGCGATTGCGCTGTAATTAAGTGTAATTATGAGTTGTGTGCTAAAGTTGTCAATCCAAAATCCCCTCGAGAGTCACTCATACACGTGACAATATTCAGTCGGTAATTACTTGTACCGTATTTGCAGCTCAAAACACTTTCAGGAGCTGGTATTTCACCAACAAAACATACCTCTCTCTTAATAATCGGACACTTGGAGGCATATAAGTTGTGCGCCATGCTTGGTATGACGTCAGGCTAGCTTAGGCTAACGAACCCCTTAATGAACATCAAAGAGCTTTAATTAAATTTAAATACTGTATTCACAAATAGAACCACATATATCCACAGACTTTATACAGTAAACCAACCCCATAACTAAAGTGGCCTTCGGTATAATTTTTGTTTTCGCCGGCACACACACACACACACACACACACACCTCGAGGCAAATTACCCTTGCGTTAGTAAATTTGATGAAGATCTAGAAGCGGAGTTTATATCTATTAAACAAATTAAGCCGGACAACGTACTCTAATTTGCTTAAAGGTAAAATTTGACACAGCTTGAGAGATATCAGTTTCTGTCTCTCTCTGATATAGCGCTCTCTTCTTCTGTTTCATCTGCCTTCTTCATGTTATCACTTTATGAGAAATTTATCTGACGGTAACTAGGTTACCGTTTGAAACAAACCTGATTTCATTAATTGTTAAGTTTCTTACTAAAATTTAACGTGAAATGTCGATTTCTTTGGGTATCGTATTAAGGTTATATGTAGCTGAAGTGAAGGTCGTTTTCTGTAGATCATGACCGTCTCAGTCAACAGAAAGTGGAAGCTAAAGTTTGAAGATTGATGACTGAAGAAACTGGTAAAGTTGAAAGTTTGTTTTGTAATATGATTACGTAAAGGGAAGAATGAGTAAATTGAGAGAAGTTATCAAGTATGATTATCTGGAAAGGGAGGCGACATGCTTCGAGTTAAGGCAGAACTCCGCTAATAATATTTGCCGGTCTCGAAGCACGGTTCTTCTTCCAGTTCAGTGAATCAAATTCGTTTATCAGCAATTACAAGTAGAATGTTTCAGATGGGTTTATATCTCCAATTTGCTCTAATTTATTATCATCACCAGTGAGACAGATGTATGAGGTTTGTGTAGAAGGAAGATTGTAATATAATTACCAATATTATGATAAATTATAAGATATCTATTCAAACATTAAAGTTTATACTCAGGACAAACAAGTCATAATTTTCTCCACTTCTTCCGTACTAAGGATAGGCTAATGTCCCATTCGAATGATAATTGAATTGCTCCTCCCATCTCTTTGTTGGTCTATCTATGTCACTTCTTCCTGTAGGACCGTAATGACACTCACGCCAGGGCGAAAGTTCAGGGGTCATGCTGCATTTCAGATCCCCACAGCAGTGACCGAGTTCTATCCTTATGAATATTACACCGTGTAATCCGGTGAAAGTCAACCGATGTTTGGAGGGTTATATCGTCTCCATCATCAGGTTAGAAGAGTACGGAAAAAAAAGACCAGCATGAAGCAGACACCATAGGTTTGCTTTTTGCCCTGAAAATGGAGGTGATATTTTCCTCCTAACGTCAGGTGATTCTCCCAGCCCTGGACGGCGTTATATCCCTGAAGACAGAATTATTTCTACATATTCTTTCTGTTACTTTTGATACTGTATCGTTTCTTCTATATTTCTCGTTTATGGACATCCCTGTACTTCCGTACTCCCCATTTTGGATGTGAGAGCAGGTGGTACGCACAGTAGATTTTTACTTTAAGGGTTACAGTAAGCGTATAGAGTTCGTCCGTGCGAAAGAATACACGAACTACACAAACACAAACACAAACACAGAGTGCGTGGCAATCGCAATTCATTAACAGTTCTCATTGTTGCAGCCACAGTGGAGGGCCCGGCTCTGTGTCTGTGTGGATGAGTGCTCTGCTGGGAGGCCTATCCATGCTGGCAAAGGAGACTGGTATCACCGTAATGCTGGTCAATCTGACCTATGACCTCTACAGATCTTGGCACTTTATAAAAAGGTATATTAAGATTTCCTTGTATGAATACTCTTAATGTAGAAGTAATAATCTTAATAAGATTGTCGTCTTCTGGGGTACGACGCTGTATATGAGATTCCTTCGGGATTGCTTCCGAGACGTGGGGTTAGGAAAAGAATGTGTATAAACTTACCCTTAATAAATTTAATACTACTTACCTACCTACCTACCTACCTACCAACCAACCAACCAACCAACCAACCAACCTACCTACCTACCTACCTACCACTCGGCGCTACAGCCCTGGGTGAGCCTTGGCCTCCTCTACAACCAGTCTCCACAACCAGTGCGTGCTGCCATAGGAATAGACCCACGCATGATGAACCGAGGCTGGATGTTACCTTTCTGAACAAATTCCTTTTTACAGGATGAGGTTGTTAGCCTCATGCCTAACCCCCAACCTGGAGGACCAGGGTATCTCTCTTAGTCTGGACTGTACCCTTTGACCTTTCCGGCATGGGTGACCATACTGATAGTTAAACTACCGCCGGCATAGCTCTCCAGGTCACAGAGTCACGCAAGCTCCACAACCCGACAAGGTGGAGACATCTTTGGGGAAAAATTTAATACTACTTTCAGACATTATCATTTCTATCTGGATAGAAAAATGGAATTTGTTTAAAGATCGTTTTAGTACTATTAGCTTCCTTAAATTTAAATTTATTTTTCAAAAACTAAGGACAGGCAGATGCACAGCTTCCCTCCTACCACCACTGGAAAATATGGCCGTATGATATACTAATCAGGGTTTCGGTGAAATATTCTACTTCTCTCTTCATGATAGTTTCGGGAATATAGAGACAACAGGTCACTCCAAAACGTTGATAACCATCTATCATACAACACGGTGTCAAACCCATAAGACTACAAATTAATATCCTACACTTTGGTACCAAGGGGGCACGCGGTAGCGTAGTTGGTTGAGGCAGTACGCTACAATCAGGAAGGTCGTGGGTTCGAGTCCCGATGAGGTGGATTTTTTCAACTGACCTAATCCTTCCAGCCGCACTATGGCCCTGGGGTCGACTCAGCCTCTAACAGAAATGAGTACCAGGAATCTTCCTGGGGGTAAAGGTCGACCGGCGCTTAAGGCTGAAAACCTTACCGCCATCTGTGAGCCGAGTGTCTAGAGAAAATATGGGAGCCTCGACCTCTCACAAACCTATGGAACTTCACGGTCTGTTACAGGGACAGCTTTCGTACCAACAATTCTATACAATTCTGAAAGGAAGAAATTACATTTCAGTTGCTGATGTTTAGTTAAACTGTGTTTTCCACACAAGTGCCGCCCCCCAATGCATAATCCTTCGTTACTGCAGGGTGGAGACCAGTCATTATCAGATGAATACATTTCAACAGAATCGTGCACACAGTATGTAGTTTCAACACAGTCATATCCCTAATCTATTCAATTAATGAAATTGCTGTATCTAACAGGCTATTTCAACATGTCTCCAGCATATGTCTTCGCGTGGAACAAAGTTAATACTTTTGTTGAAGAAATTTTCTGTTATAATTAATGACATTCTTAAAATTAATATTCGAGAGCCTTTAAAGAATTTGAAAAAAGCCGTCTTCTGGGATATGTCGCCGTGTAGATATTGAATTAACCGACGTTTCGGAGGGATGTATCGCCTCCATCTTCAGCGTGGAAGAAAAATCTGCGAGCGAGGTTCCTATAATTTCATTACCACGAGCATTATAATTTTAAGTAGCACAGATTAAATCGTTCCGTCCTTCTTCTTACCGGATGCTCCTTATTTCTTCGTCAGTTTCGTTGATAGAAATTGTTCTTTTTTTCGGATATATCTCAAACGCCCTTTATATACATTTTGGCTCTTTATTTCGACAAATTTTTCATGTTATATCCATATTTTTCAGTCAGTCCAATTACTTACATGCCTCATCATTTTACTTTCTCACCACAGCTCCAGATCCTCAGCGTAATCGAGTGGGTAACCTAACTTTCAGGATACCTCGAGCTCAGATCTCTGTCCAAGGACCGGACCAACCGAGTACTTGCTAATCCTTTTCTGTCTCCACATGCAAATATTGTGTTAATATCTTAAATTAGACGATATCCCCTTCTTGCATGCCCGTTTCAATTCTTTATTAAAAAAGAATTAAAGCTTTCGGAGCTATAGGTACGTAATTGTATGAAATCTGTCACAAAGCCCGTTCGCTTAGTGGGGGGTGGAGTCCAACTGGGTCCACTCGGCACGGCGGCCAGTGATTGGCCTATTGTACCTGCCCCGGGTGATTATGATGATGGAGAACTTGGTGCAATGAAGATTGGTAGAGGAAACCGAAGTACTCTTAGAAAACCCACCCCAGCGCCACTTTGTCCACCACAAATCCCACTTGACCAGACCCGGGATCGAATCCGGGCCGCCGCGGTGGGAAGCCAGCGACTAACCGCTTGACCTATGGCGCGGCCAATAACAAAACCCGTTGTTGTGGCAGGAATATTTGTAGATTCTGAAGGGTTCTGACGATGGTGTAAAACACACAGAACTACTGGTATTTTGGACTTTTCCCATCGTCCGGTATTCTAGAAAGTAGAAAATACGACGTTTCGGAAACTGGATCTGTTTCCGTCCTCATGTGAGGGGCGGAGACATCTACTCATTTGGGCCCCTTAGAAGGAGCTAATCTCAACCACTGGTTAGAAGTCCAAAACCCAGTAATTATGTAGGAATATTTGTGACTTATTTGCGGGAAGTTCTATTTTCGAATCTCGGCTAGGGCACCGGCTGTACAGAGTGGGGTGTTTCGTAGTATTCCTCAGTCCATCCAGGCAAATTATTGAATAGAATGTCGATTAGGATGTGATTGCTTCTTCGAAATCCTTTCCAATTAATCATCCCTCATCATATCACGTGACGCTGTAGTGTCGACACTAAAAGTATGCTTAAGTAACTCACAAAAGACTGAGAACATTGCCAAATTAACTGCTGAAAGTAAAAATGTAAACAAGATATTAAAAAGTTTGTGACGAAGGTACATTGGTTCAAATATTATATTTTTTGACATTATCCATCGTCTTGTCTCTGTCTGAAAACACCGGCCTGTTTATTTTTCAAAACACAAAATTTTGGAGACTTGATTTTTCTCCGTCTTCAGGTAAAACCTGAAGGTGTTTTTATATAAAGACAGGACTAATGGTAATGTCCAGATACATGTTTGTAATGAAAATATGGTCGTAGTGGTAATAGTGTTTATGGTGGTAGCAGTAGTAGTAGTAGTAGTAGTAGTAGTAGTAGTAGTGGTAGTGGTAGTGGTAGTGGTAGTGGTAGTGGTAGTGGTAGTGGTAGTAGTAGCGGCGGCAGTAATATGGTAGGAGACCACTGTGAAGATCAAAACTTAGGTGGGTGAACAATATTAAAATGGATCTTAGACATATAGGATCGGATGGTAAGGACTGGTTTGGTCTGGCTTAGGATAGGGACCGCTGGAGGCTCTTGTGAACACAGTAATGAACCTTCGGGTTCCATAAAATGCTGGGAAATTCTTGAGTAGCTGCAGAATTGACGGCTCCTGAAGAAGGGCTCAGCTCCACGAGTAAGTATATTTGCTAAGGTAATGTGATTTAAAATTAATTCAACTTATATTCACTAAGATGATTACGGTCTTCTTCGACGTGACGACGTGTAGTTTTGTAGAAATGTAGCGAAGAAACCTCCATTTTCAAGATGCTGAAACATTGACACCTACCAAAAGCTACACATCATCACATTGCAAAACATACACACTTTCCTAGACACTACCATGTGAACATAAGTCTCATTTTGAGATGTGTACATTCGTACACATATGCAGTCTGTAGCCACCTGCTCACGCTGGTTCCTCGCTCGCGGACTTTTCTACCTTGAAGATGGTGGCGATATGTTCCTCCGAAACGTTGGTTCACACTAGATCTACACGGCGTCACATCCAAGAAAAAGGAATTCTTCTATTAGTCACCGCCATGAAAACCTGAAATCTTACAAATATTTGATGTTTTCACGTCTTATATTTGCAGTTCTGATATCAAGTGAACCAATTTCAGATTTATTAAATGCATGCACCAGAGTGTTTAAAATTAGTTCTGAGAAGGGCACGTAAACCGAGACATAGAAATAACTAAATTCCACGTAACGTGTGCCTTCCTTTTTCCTTTCAGGACTGTAGTTGAGGTCAGGTGGAACGAGGAGTCAGTCCACTTCTTCCGAAGAGCGGCCAAAGTGCTGATGTCTGTGAGTATTCATCATCTACTTTCGACTAGCTCTCTGGTCGTAGAACCCAAAGATTCAACACTGCTGATACGAAACTCCGGAATAAGGCACAGTCATGAATTGATTCTGTCTACGGACAGTACCATCATATGGGAGCTGAAGGAGTGAAATCCAGTAGAAATTCACCAGCATTCAGGAGCAACTGCCTCCAGTCCTCAGTGTGAAAAGGGTGAACTAAACAAGCAGGAAGCAAGTTGCCTCCTGCAGAATTCGGTGAATTTCTACAAGACTACACGGCATGACATCCAAGAAGATAGTAGTCATCATAGTCATCGCCATGAGAGCCTAAGATCCAAGGCGATTTCATGCATCACAAACCATCAAAAGATGTTTCTCTAAGATCTACTTTAATACTATTAGAAATTCCCTTCTTGGTACTAAATTCCGCGGTCAAGGAAGAGTCCTGCTTCATATTAAGTAGATATCGGGTTCAAGACTTTCCTCGGTAACATAAAAGATATCTTCCATGATTTTCCTCAGTCTTCTCAGTGTAAATACTGGGAAAGTAGTTCGAATAAGATCGAAACAACTTATTGTGGCGGTGACTCTGTAAACAGCGGCCGTTGCTAGGTAACGCTTGCAACAGTGGAATAACTGTGTTTTCTGTATTTTCCATGCCGAGATGTTATAACTGAGAGGTTTGGAGCTTAGTCAGGATAGTGAGTTCTGTACATACGTCTGTGAAGAGAGGACCTGAGCCGGTGCCGTTACCAGGAAACGTCTAATAACAGACTGAGAACACTAGACTGTGTGCTCTAGTGAAATGTAAAGTGTGGAAATAGCGATAGTGAAACAGTTATTTTTAAATGACCAATAGATCTAGTCACCAATCTGAACCACGCCAATAGTCACACATACCACTACGAGATTTTATGTGCATACTTTTAGAGGTAATTAATCACAGATTATTCTATCAATGGACATGTACGAGTATAATCGGAGCTACTGAAAGCATTGTTAAATAAGCGAGTGTTAAAAATTGGCAAAGGATGTAGAGACTGAGAGGGTCCAAAGTAAGTTTAAATCCATTTTTAAAATTTCTGAGAACCGTAATCGGCTTGAAGCACCAAGTTAACAAGATGGCAGAAGAAAAGAAATATCCTTTGGTCTTCCAATTGGTTTGTTTCCACTGAGGATTCCGTAACCACAACACGGGTATCGTGAGAAGAGGTGAAGTTAAGTACGGCAAATGAAGGGATAGCACTTATAGCTGTACTGAGGGAGTGAAGGGCGTAGGGGGACACATTCTAACGAAATCTCTTATTTAGTGGACTCGACGAAATGAACTTCTCGTTCTATTAAGATTATCCAGGGCTGAAACACGAATAATATATCAGTTGGTCCAGACCTCAAATATTGTCCTACGCTTAGATTACACCGCCTATGTGGTCTAGTGGTCAGAGTTCCTGGCTACAGACCCAGAGGTCCCGGGTTCAATTCCCGGGGCTACCAGATTTTCTAAGAAGTAGTGAGTCTGGAACGGGGTCCACTCAGCCTCGTGAGGATAATTGAGGAGCTACTTGAATGGTAAGTTACGGCTCCGGTCTAGAAAAACGAAATTAACGGTCGTGGGGATTCGTTGCGCTGACTACGCGATACCCTCTGTGCGCTAAAGTTGGCACTCACTTCGCCGAAAAGCGGCGGTCACTCGCACGGTATAGTTCGCTTGCGGACTAAAGCCACGGGATTTGTTTTTTAGGTTACATCAAGTGGTAATTAATCATGAGACACGTGACGGTTAGACAGTTGTGTATTTCGGAATGTTTACGTCTTCGCTTCGAAGCAAGTCTCTGTAGATGCTACTAATCTATGAATCTGTCATTCAAGTTGATGTGTTTTCATGTAGTTAAAAGTATCAGAGCGCATGGCGTCAAAATATTCTGAAAAGGAACTTTACGTTCTGAAAGAAGCTTTCAGGATGTCAGGCCATCTTTATGTGCCAAGATTTTGTGGGAAGCAGGTGCCAGCCATATGCCTCCCCTCCTGTTTCCACTAACATATCTCTCTTTCCTCTTGCAGCATACAGATCCTGTATTATTAGTCAATCATTGCACTGACAGACAGCTTGCCAATACCCTAGCCCACACACAAGGAATAGCCGCGTTCATTTCAGACACATAAGGAACGCTAAGTGTATCCGTCTTGGTGGCAGTATCATGCGCCTAGAATCTCAGATACGAACGTAATCCCATGGCTTTGCAATCTGTGATTATTGTGGAATAAGGGAAACAGCATATCATAAAACATTAACGCACGGAGGCATTTGTGTCATTTATTATGGATACTTTTATTTTTCCGACAACACAACCACCACCACCATCATCCTTGTTGTTGTTGTTGTTGTTGTAATGGAATTATAGGATGTATTCATCTTCATTATTGTCTAAATGATAGAATTTACCTTGTTTTATCTTTTGTTCGTGTGTATGTGTTTGTTATCTTTCATTCTTTGGCGCGTGTTTAATTTATAATTGACCTTTGGGCTGCATAGGAATTACGTAAATAAGTAAAGACTTGAATTATTATTATTATTATTATTGTTATTATTATTATCATCATTATCATTATTAGCATCTTACATTTTTTGCACGATGTAGCGTAGTTGGTTGAGGCACTGTGCTACAAGTCGAAAGGTCGCGGGTTCGGGTCCCGATAAGGTACTTTTTTCAATTTACCTAATCCTTCGAGCCGCACCTTGACCCTGGGGTCGACTGAGCCTCTAACAGAAATGAGTACCCGGAATCTTCCTGGGGGTAAAGGACGGACGGGCCATAAGGCTGACAGACTTACCGCCATCTGTCAGCGAGCTGTCTAAAGAAAATGAGGGAGTCTTGACCTCTCATAACACTATGGACCTTCACGGTCTCTTACAGGGATAGTTTTACCTTTTTACCTTTTTATATTTGTTAGTGTTTTGTTTGTGTTTTTCCCCGTCTTTACTCATGCTGACATTCTAATTGGCCTCTGGGCTGATAAATTCACGCTTAAATAAATAAGAATTGAATTGAAATATATTTTGACACTGCCACAATGAATTCCATTTTTGTATGCGTAAGCACGAAGTTTATCTTCCCTTATATTATTATATAGTCACATATTACTACGAACGATCTCAAGCAATTGGACTGGCCCTTCTAAATAAATAATTCTAATTTCAGGCCAAAGTTTTCACAGATAACCCCCTCCAATGATCAATTCTTAAACATCATATAAAGGCTTAATTGTACATGAACGCTTTCAACAATACAAAACTATTTACGACTAAGCCTGCAATGATGACGAGGCGTGGAATAATTTCACTGCCGCCTGGCGGTCCTATCCGTAACTACTCCATGACCTGCAGTTCGCAAGCGAATTATACCGACCGAGCGACGGCCGTTTGTCGGCGAAGTTAGTGCCAACTTTTGCGGATAGAGGGCGTCGCGTGGTCAGTGCAACGGTTCCCCACGGCCGTTACTCTTGGTTTTCTAGACCGGAGCCGCTATTTTTCCATTCAAGTAGCTCCTCAGTTATCCTAATGAGGTTGAATGGACCCTATTCCAGAACTGCTACTTCTCAGATACTCTGCTAGCGCCTGGAATCGAAGCCGGGACCTCTGGATCTGTGGCCATGAACTCTGACCACTAGACCACAGAGGCGGTCACTACTGACAATAATAGTTTTTACATAAAGGCGCAGTAAGGACAGAATTGCGAGTCTTAGGATTTTATATAGAAGGGTTATTAAAATGCAGTCAAATGTGATAGTTTCCACTTCTTGTGTTGGACTACATTTACAAAGATACTAGAAGAAGAAAAGAAGAAGAAGAAGGAGGAGGAAGAGGAGGAGGAGAGAAGGGACGAAAAGGGAAAGAAGGTTAAGTGTAAAATGATGATGGTGGTCGTGGTGGTTTTGAGTATGTTGATTGTAAAACAAGAAAGCACAGAAGAACACGGTTAAATACTTTTAACACTTTTATTGCGAGGCCTAGAATTATAGGGGGGTGATTATGCGAGAAATACCGTGAACAAGGGAGAAGAAGGGGCTAGAAATGTACGTTATGGTTCTGTATCAGGTTTCATCTGCAGAACTAAGGAAATCAATGAAGAATCCAGCCGTGAAATTCGTTTCAGAGAGCGACAGAGAGAGCCATACAAGCACGGGCCTCCTACCGGGGAAGGAGATAAATATGTAGTGAAATTTACCGTCCCGAAAGAAAAACAATAATGGAAGTAAGCAGAGCTCTAACGTCGTACTTTCTGCTCCATTCTTGCTTATCCAGAAGTAGACAACAGCGTGTTGCCGATAGGCTAGCGGGATGTTATTATTAGTTTACACCCAGTGCTACGAAATTTGGTAACAAGCGGCTCTAAACATAGTATGATCCATATGTCACGTGTATGAGGGTGACTATAGATGGGGTTTGGATTCATATTTATTCGGATTTATTGTACACTTGTACACAACTCATATCTACAAGTAACTGTAGCGTTATTGCTAATTCATGCTCTGCAATTCACTACAGCACACACTTAAATCTTCTCAGTCTACTGAGTCTTCACTCGTTGCCTGGTAACGGCTACAATAGCGGACGTTCCCCTTCCTCTCGACTCCCAAACTGTCCCCGTGCATCAGCTACCAGCTTCTCACAGCAACAGCTCTCAAGGACTGAACTCACTCACCAACCAACTCGCCACACCCACTGACTCCCAGGCCGGCGGCCATCTCACACCGTCTTCCTACTCTTCTCAATGCCGTCTGGAGACTCTCTTCTATTAGCAGCTGTCCGTCGTTATTTAGCATCGGCACGGACCGCACAGAGAACGCCGCTTCCAGCAGCTCTTCTGTTATTTCGTGCGAGTCTTTTGCGGCAGTTACCTAGCAATGGCCATTGTTTACAGAGCCATTACTTAGCAACAGCTGTTGATAGCTACTCATTTCGTGGTCGTTGCCTAGCAATAGGTCTACATGCCACACTATTGATGTCCTGTAATTGAAAGTCGTATTAGTTAATGAACTGCTTATAAAGCAAAATTGTCCCTGTGCTTAATTAATTAAGCACTATTCCATGAAGGCGTATGGGGGAGTGGATGTATAGATCCACATTTTCTTGACCTCGGCACTAGCTGGAGGTCAGTAATGTTACATGTCATATCGTTATTAATTCTAAATGTATTGTGTTAGACTAATTATGGTTTAAATAATATGTAATATTGTTAATCTGCCTTTAAACCTAAAGGCGATGTATAGCGCTTTTTCTATACGTAAATTGATACGAAGTTCCTGCTATATGGGATTTGTGGTGGACAAAGTGACATTGGGACAGTTTCTCTGCGCGCAGTTCGACATCTCCTGCCAATTCTCATATCCCCATCGACGCTGTGCAGTGTCAGTTCTGCCAAAATTCGTTAAATAAGAAAACTCAGAAAGAAATTCCATGTTATATCCTGAACAAATTACTTATGAACGAAACCGTACGTAACACAGGGAGTTCGTGTTATCCACTGGACAGAACATGCTAAATATTAAACGGGGGAACGAACGGAGAAAATTGTTTAAAAAAAAGTAGGGGAAGCATACACGGAAGGAAAGGGAATTAATTATCGAGAATTATGGGGTAGGGAAACGAGAAAGGCAGAGGAAGTGGCTGTACACGAGGAATTGCGAGTCTCATATTCAAGCCGAGATTACTAATTCTGTCGCGTAATCACAGACTTGTGCTTGCGGTGATTAACTCTCTCTCTCTCTCTCTCTCTCTCCACACATGCATCTTCTCCTGTGACGTCGTCTATTGTGTTAGAACACACCCTGTAGCTACGTGCTGTGTGCAGGTTAATTAACTCCTGTTGACAGATCTTGTTTGAGGAATTTCAATAGTAAGACACAGCGCTCCTGAACGTATGATGAAAGAGTAATGGCGGTTCACTGTTAAAGTAATTATGCTTCTTCTTCTTCTTCTTCTTCTTCTCCTTCACCCCCCCTTAGGAAAGGATTGCCGTGTATTGCAAACAAGAAGAGAATTTCAGTAAGGTAAAAGTTAAAGTTGTCCCTGTGCTTAACGAATTAATCATAACACCATGAAGGTGTATGGGGGAATGGACGTATAGATCCACATTTTCTTGACCTCGGCATTAGTTGAAGGTGAGTGGTCGGCTTCACGCTCTGGCTGCTTTATCCGCGGGGAAAGAGCACCCATTACTCATTTTATAGAAGGTTACGTGGACCCCAGAGCCAGTCTGAACGACGTGGAGAACAGAAAATTATTGATCCTATTAGGACTTGAACTGTCTTCGCTCGCTTGGAAACCGGGATCGCGGGTTCGAATCCCACTCAGGGCATGAATATTTAGTTCGTGTGTGAACGTTTTTCTGTGTTTGTGTACAGGTAGAGGCCTTGCGACGAGCTGATCACCCGCCCAAGGAGTCCTACCGAATGTGTAAGATCTAGAAAAACCGAAGTAAACGGAGAAGTTCATGGAGGTAGGCCTAGGCCCACAGGGGCTGTAGTGCCAAGGGAAAAAAATAATCCCTCCTACGTCTTCATGGCATGGTACCATGAAGTACCATGGAGTACCATGAATCTTGCTGGGGGTAAAGGGCGGCCGGCGCATATAACTGACAATCTCACCGCCACCTGAGACCCAATTTTGTAGAGAATGTGGGGGCCTCGACGTCTCACAATCCTGTGTGCCTCCATGACCTGTTATCAAGGATAGCTTTACCTTCTTTTACCTTTTACTTAAATAATAATGGTTCTTTTGCAGAATTTTATCGTCATACGTGTATTGCTGTCCTAGCTCTGTAAACAATGCTTCCTAACATTTCCAACATGTATTCCTGCAGGTATGGTCTGTGGTAGGTACTGACAGCAATGACCCCAGTACCTTAACAGCTGATTAATTTTATTCATTTTTTACTACTTCATATCAACTTAACTAATTTCATCCTAACTAGCTAACTGACAAGACCGCCACTGTGGTCTAGTGGTCAGAGATCCTGGCTGCAGATCCAAAGGTCCCGTGTTCGATTCCCGGCGCTACCAGATGTTCTGAGAAGCAGTGGGTCTGGAACGGGGTCCACTAAGCCTCCTGAGGATAAATGAGGAGCTATTTGAAGGAAATAACGGTTCCGGTCTAGAAAACGGATATTAACGGCCGTGGGGACCCGTTGCTCTGACCACGCGACACCCTTTATCTGCTAAAGATGTTACTAATTACGCCGACAAGCGGCGGTCGCTCGGTTGGTATAGTTCGCCTGCGGACTAGAAGCCACGGAGCTTTTAGGTTAAAAACGAATTAACTAAAAACAACCTGTTAAACCAATGACTCCCTTACTCATTTAGTTGTTCAAGAATTATTTAATCGAACAGTCTGGTGTAGAGGTAATGCTCAGTAATTATATCCGGTAGATTATCGGTTCGTATCTCAGCCGGACACCGACTGTAGTCACAGAAGTATTTCTTGGATTTCCTCAGTACAATCAAATTCTGGGATATTACTTCAATTAGGTTACTGTCTCTTCCTTCTAAATACATTCCTTCTATTTATTTATAAACGTCATAGCATTTGACGCTGTGCTGCATGAAGTACAGACTGTTTTAATAAAGTAAACCACAAAACATATTTACCTATCTGACTGATATTTAAGTAAGGCCTTGCACTTGTATTCGAGATATCTTAACTCCATGACAAAGAATTATTCAGAGTTTTCAAGAAATTTCTCGTTTTTTAGAGAGCAGGAAAATTCAGTATCTTCTGAAATGTGACTCCGTACAGTCCTGTAGAAGTTCATCCTTGTTTCGAAGGAATGTATGCTTCCTCCATCTTGAGGGTGGAATTATGAACCAGGCAAACAAGCAGCTCTCAGACTCCTTGTTGATTGCTTATCTGTACTGAAGATTGAAGCAGTATTTACCTCTGAAACATCTGTTAGCTACTAGCAATCTACACGTCGTTGCAATTCACAATGTAACGTTCTTCGTAGTCAGCGTCTTGAGAATCTAAAACTTAACAAAGCGTTATAATTTTATAACGAGCGTGAAGGCTTTCTTATAAATTTTTCATGTAAATAATTCTGCCTCGAAGTTTTTTTATAAATATTAAATTTACGTGAAGTAGCGTAGGGATGCTTCAAGTTTAGGATCTTTCTTTTAAAAACCAGTTCATTAAACTTTATTCCAGCGTCTGGAGGACTGGAGTACTGGAGTACTGTAATTTGCACGGCCACGCAAAGTGCCATTTCAGCTTAAATAATGAAGTGTGTAGGATAAAGTTGTTCTTGTGCTTAATAAGAAAAGAAGGTGTCTCGGGCCAAGTTGTCTTATTCTGACCGAAAGTCGCATACCATCGGTAGAAAGAGCACCACCCCCACCGCCAGTACAACTGCTGCTGCTGCTACTACTACTACTACTACTACTACTACTACTACTACTACCGCTGCCGCCGCCGCCGCCGCTGCTGCTACTAC
>NW_019745080.1:2029969-2030369 GCF_002891405.2 Cryptotermes secundus
CTACTACTACTCTACTACTACCGCCGCCGCCGCTGCTGCTGCTGCTGCTGCTACTACTACTACTACTACTACTTCTACTACTTTAAGGGAAAACCCTGACGATGCTACTAAAATTGTTCTTAAGGAAGTATATTTCAAGCATGTGGACTGGATTCAGGTGGCTTATGATAATTAACAGTGGCGGAATCTTTTGAACATTTTAATGAAGATTTATTTCCGTATAAACTGCTAGATTTCTTTATCTGAAGGAATTTCCACTTTTGTAGGAGCATTTTGCTGAGAGATCGCTGGTAGCAGCAGCAGCAGCAGTCGTAGTGGTGGTGGTGGAGGTGGTGGAGGTGGTGGAGGTGGTGGAGGTGGTGGAGGTGGTGGAAGTGGTGGAGGTGGTGGAGGTGGTGGA
>NW_019745080.1:2030376-2065464 GCF_002891405.2 Cryptotermes secundus
AATAATAATAATAATAATAATAATAATAATAATAATGTGACAGTCCAAACCTTTTACAACTCTTCAAGGGACACTATGGTCATCTTTAGCCATTTCAGTAGAGTGACTGATTTATTGGGGAGACCGATTCATTAGCATGTTATGACTTGCTTTTCGCATCTGGACAGAAACAACTGCCTTGTTTTGTTACCTGCAGCTTGGGTGACCGGAAAAGGGACGAGGCCACCACGGGAGGCAAGACTGTTGTTTGCCAAAGATGTAAATTTTGTTTTGCTGATAGTGTAGCTGTTATGAAAGTGTCTTCGGAAGTGTGTAATTGGACCTTAAACTAAGAAATAATCGCTTTCACATGTGGGGTACCGGGTTCTATATCTTTGGATCTCATTATTCTCAAAGTTCGTTATGTGATTGTCTAGTGCTGATTGCATGATGGATTTGGCCAGTTAAAATCAGCCAATAAGAAACTATTCTTGTCTGGGAGAGAGGCCGTCAATTCATATCCTATACAGGGGATGAAGCGACGCTCCCGCAGGATAGAGTTTGCAGAAGGACTTGGCGTTTTGAATTCGTCGGAGGCAGACGTCATTGGGCTGCACTCTCCAAGTTTATCTAAATTTATCAGTTTTATTTGGTTTATTAATCTTTGATAGTAATAAAAGGGCACATTACCCGTACTTGCTAATGAAGTCATAGTATTTCGCTTCTGAATAAACAATTTGTGGAGGGCAGAAATAGCGTCGTTGATTTCTAGCAGTGGACTGGCTTTAAATGTCCAGTTTCACCGTTGCCTCAGTTATTACCGTAACACGATCCTGATAAGAGTCAACTGATTTACCGAAGCCGGCAAATAAATACAAAGATAGAAAGGGGACGGTTACAATAATAATAATATTAACAATAATAATAATGGCATTAGTAAGAACACCTCTATCAGTACGCGTAAAATGTTTTTCTGGTAGATCATGTTGGGCTTGAAAAAATTCAAGTAAACAGAAACGTCAGGTTAATTTAGAATTATTTCTGCGTGTCTTATTGTAAATTAAATAAGTTATGTCTGAATCACTGTCAGTAGGAAGGATTACAGTTGGCCTCTTGTTTTGCAGAAAGGAAACTGCAATACTGGGGAAACTTTAGAAAGAAACAAAATGTGAGGGTTAAGGAAAGGCCTACAATTCCGGGAAATTTTACGGTATGCCGAGTGTGAATTTGCGGTAGAACAGAGACGGAAGTTAACAATGGAAAGATAAAGGGCAGTGAATGCCAGAGGCAGGGGAAGGAAAAAAATAAAAACGGGGGAAAGCGCTGCCTGTTGGACACACTAAATTATACTTTTTGCAGCGCCCATACACAGAACTCTTACATTTCAGTACGAACAATTCCTGTACAAAAGAGTAAACGTCAGGTCTGCCATCATTATCATAAGAGAGAGAAGAAGCAATCCAGAAATTCTTGGACGAAGAGACGTCGAAATCTATTTTCTTTGGAGTTGTTTCACGAGGCTGGATTACATTTCGTGTCGAAAAGTGAGCCGATTAATTCATTTGCAGGAGTTTCGAAGTAAATCGTAAAGGCAAAATGGAGGACTTATCAGAGCACATCCCTGGAGAGACTCCAGGACGGAAAATATCAGAATAGCAGGAGTCTCGGCCGTGACTCGAACCGAAGACCTCTCTGATACAAGTATAGACTGTTGCTATTAGACGAACATGTTCTTTTCAAGATTGTTGTGTGAAATGCTGATTTGTTTTTAAGGTGTGGTCTTGTGAGTTATGATACCGTACCCTCCTTACCTTCAGATAAGCAAGAAGTTCCTTCCGTCCTTCCCCTCGGCGCTACAGCTCAGGGCGAGCTCTGGCCTCCTGAACAGTCTGCCTCCGTTGTTCTCTATTCTTCACCTTTCTCCCCATCCTTTCACTTCCGTTCAATCCATCCAACCGAGGCCGATTACCTGGTTTCTGAACAATTTAGTTTTTACAGTGTGAGTTGTTAACCTCACGCCCAACCCCCAACCTGGAGGACCGGGGTGTCCCTCTTCGTCTGGCTTCTATCCCTTGACATATCCGACATGGATGTCCCAACCAGTAGCTATTTTACCGCCGGCATAGCTCTCAGGGTCTCAGGAGCACTCAAACGCCACCACCACGATAAGGTGGAGACACTATCGGTGGGGATAGCAGGAAGTTACTTAAAAATATTCTTATTTCTTAAATTATTTTAATTTTTTGAATCAAGAGTTTATATCTGGTATATTTCAGTTCTTCTTTGAGAAATTAGGGAAGGCTAAATTCCTGACCCCCCCACCGTTGCCCATGCATTTTACTTAGTGCATTTGTGAGTTTCATATGATTATTGTAATAAGCAGAGATACTTTCCTACTAAAGAATATTGTCACATATTAAGGGTTTGTTTTGGATTTGATGACCGGATTTATTGGGCCTTTATGCAACTTGTTACAACATTTCACAAATCACTATCTTCGACTGGACACTGTCGACTTCTGACCACACTCCACCAATCCACTTCTCTCTCTCTCTCTCTCTCTACTCTTCTATCCAAAGGCAAAATCAAAGTCACATTGCGACTGACGGTCAGTCAGTCAGTCAGTCAGTCAGTCAGTCAGTCAGTCAGTCAGTCAGTCTTGGTGTCGAGCCCCATCTGGCGCCCATGACCAGATATTTATTAATGTTTGACAGTTACGGTTTTGGTTTTGTGGGGCACCCTTTCTGACGAGAGGACGGGTCTGTCTTCTATATATATCCGTAGGGACTCAGACCCTAGAAAGACTGCGCTGACAAGGGCCAGCAGCATATACAGAGGACAGACCCGTCCTCTCCTCAGAAAGGGCGCCCCACAAAAACAAAACCGTAACACTGTAAAAACGAAATTGTTCAGAAAACAGATAATCGGCTTCAGTTGGATGGATTAAAAGGAAACGAAAGATGGAGAGGAAAGATGAAGAATAGAGAAGAACGGAGGCAGATTATTCAGGAGGCCAAAGCTCACCCTGAGCTGTAGCGCTGAAGGGAAGGACGGAAGGAACTTCTTGCTATATCTGAAGTTAAGGACTGTACGGCATCATAACTCACAAGACCACCTTAAAAACAAATCAGCATTTCACTGGAAACAGAAGGAAATTCCATTAAATTTGCAGAATGTAGCAACATAATGCAAACGATATACATGTCCCGTTCACAAACAAGGGCCTTTGGGCTTATTTGCGGCGTCCAACCGTCTATTTGTCAACTCTGATTCAAGCATAATTCCAAATTCTAGTCGTCGCAACTTCATAAAATGGCGCCATTAGTGACGTTCATAACGTCGTGGAACTGGATTCACGAGCATTTCAACTACGCCGTCACAAGTTCTCTGAGTAACTAACTCCATGTTATTCTTGAGAAGACAATGGACTCTCGCTTAGATAAGAAATTTCCTACGCCTTTCACGAAACCACAGTGCTTATAACCTTGTTCACTAGAGCCCGGAATAGCGTAGTCTGTATAGCGACTGGCTACGGGCTGGACGACTGAGGAGTCGGAGTTTGAGTCCCAATAGGGTCAAGAATGTTCTCTCTTCCATGTCTTCCAGACCGTCACTGGGGTCTACCCAACCTCCTATATAATGGGTACCGGGGGATCTTTCTCTTGGGCGTGAAGCTGACCACTCACCTCCAACTATTGGCGAGGTCAAGAAAATGTGGATCTATACAACCACGCCCCAACACGCCTTTGTGGCGTAGTGCTTAATTAGTTAAGCACAGGGACAACTTAACCTTTTTTTTTCATTCATTTTCATCAGTCCACAGTCTCTTCCAAAACAGTTCCTCCACTTAATGCGATCTAGAGCTTTCTCCTTCAAATAAAAATATCCTCTTCTGTCCCCAAGGTCATCCAGCATCTTCTTACGTCTTTTTCCTCGTCTTCTGGTCGCATACATGGTATCTCTGTTTTTGATTTCTCTCTTCGTCTGATGCCGCTGGTATAGCTCTCAGGGTCCTTGGCATACTCAAACCCCCTCACCACGATAAGGTGGAGACACCAACCTTACCCCTAATATAAATTCACATCAAGAGACTGAGCGTCTGGTGGTATGAAATTATAGGGTCAATCTGTCCATAAATCTGAGGAGTAGACTCGAAATATTAATATTTAAAATTCAATATGAGGATCTGTGGCTTTGCAGGTGTAAAATATTAGAGCCCCTTCATCACACGTAAGCACGTTTACAGCCTGTTAGAGCTTCTCTGCCCCAAACTGACCACTATCGTATGGCGGTCATAAACTTAAGTGCTTAAAGCCAGGTCTTGGTAAAGTGAATAGCCCCATGTGCACCTCCACTTCCTACGCAGGGGTGTGTAGATTTGTGATCATGAGAAGTTAACTTGACATGAAGATGTTGCTCACGCTGTCATCCTGTTCATTTGAATGGAACGGTCACATTTCTGAGAAACTGGTTCCCAACCATAAACATATGCGTAATTTTTCTTACACTAGTATGTGGAAATCAATAAGAGAGTTATAAATAATTACCATATAAACGCGAATATAAGGGGCACACTGTAAAATAGTTGGTTAAAAGCACTATGCTACAAGCCGGAAGGTCGCAGGTTCGATTCCCAATGAGGTCACTGGATTGTTTCAGTAGACCTAATCCTTTCAGCTTCACTATGATCCTGGAGTCGACTCAGCCTCTAACAAAAATGAGTACCAGGAATTTTCCTGGGGGATCAAGTGAGGCCGGCGCATAAGACTGACAACCTCAGCGTTATCTGTGAGTCGATTGTCTAGAAAATGTGGGATCCTCGAAGTCTCGCAGTCCTATGGCCCTCCACGGCTTGTTATAGAGACAGATTTACCTGTTTTTCTTTATTATATATTAGATATTATCAAGACAGGATCAGGGCAGACATAATTGTGTGAGCTTCTAGAATGTATTTTAAGGGCCGAAAATGCTTACAGTATATTAGTTGGAATTTCTGAGACGAAAGTAACACTTGGAACACACAAGTACAACAAGAGAGGATAACATTAAAGAAGATCTTAATGAGGTGTATGTGGGAGTATTATATTTAAGCATCCTGTTGCACTCTACGCGACAAATGATACAAAGTCCGTCCCAAGTGCAAACAATATATATTATATGTCTTTAATCTTGTTCTTTCTACACTACATGTTTCGGCCTCTATCGGCCATCATCAGGTGTATACTCTTAACGTTGCTGCCACACTGAACCCAGTCTAAAATTTAACATTTAAAAACACAATGTCACATTCTTCGTATTATCAACATCTACATCGTTGATATGTGTCTGGTATGTAGATTATGTTGCACACGTCAAATTTGATATTCTTGTAGTAGCACTCTAAAAATCTTTAGTTATGATGTTTTTAAAACCTTTTAAAATTTTCTCTAAATTTTAAATTTAAAATTTAAAATTCTTAGGGTTACTCGCCCTATGTCAAAGNATATGTGGGAGGGTTTGCACTGAATTCATTTGACTGTGATGATCCATTTTTGGTCTGCAATGAACACGACAACGAAAACTTTGGATTCCGTAAGAGGCGTGTAATTTCTTGACAGGCTGAACTAATACGGGCTTCTCAAGAAAAGTGATTGGTGGAATTAATTAGACAGTGTCTAAATTATTTTTGTGGGTGCTTCGTCGTCTGATAGTCATGTAGATCGTGATGTCTTTACCAGAAAGTTACCGGATTCCGTTTTGAAAATAAGACAGGAATCGATGTGGCTGAGGTCTCGTTAAACACATGAACACTGGATTTCTCTTCCGTAGGATTGCTTGCACAAGTTCCGACTTAACCGCGGATGTTTTAGACAACATGTAGTTAATTAATTATCGGTCGGATGACGACTAACGAATTATGAACATAGGATATAGAGAGAATGACTGGCATATGAGATCCCGGGAAGGGAATAATATATTTGGTATCAAAATAAAGAACTAAAATACAAGGAGAGGATTCTTGAGTATCGAAGCTACTTTACCAGTATTGGTCGCAGGATAAAAAATGTCGGAAATGTCTGAAAAAGTGGCCGCAAGGAGCAGTGTTGATTCATGTAATCGGAATAGACAAAGAACTTAATCGGAGATAAAGATAATCAAGGATGTAGTCCTAAAAATGAAAACACCTGGGCAGCCCGTTCCAGCATGAACGAAATGAATAAAATTCATGATACTGCCACGTGTATGAGTGACTACAGACGGGGTTTTGAATGATGGGTTTAATGGCCACTTTTTTTTTTCTTATGGCGCTACAGCCCCAATTTGGGCCTAGGCCTACCTCCATGAACCTCTCCATTTCACTTCGGTTTACTAGATCTTACACATACGGTAGGACTCCTTGGGCGAGTGATCAGCTCGTCGCAAGGCCTCTAGCTATAGACAAACACAGAAAAGCGCCCACAAACATCCATGCCCTGAGTGGGATTCGAACCCACGATCCCGGCTTCCGAGCGAGCGAAGACAGTGCATGCCTTAGACCGCTCGGCTACCGTGACCGGCTTAATGACCACTTAACAGGTAGTAACTACAAATAACTATACTGCTACCGCTGATTTCCACACTCTACAAATCAGCAAAATGTACAAAATGTTTTGAACTGAATGGCAGCAAGCATCGTCCGACTTTAATCTGCTCTTAAACGATAATGGCAATATCTATCTGTCTGTCTGTCCGTTTGTGTGTGTCTCTGTCTACCGTCCTTCTTCGGGCCTTGGCCGCTTTTTCAGTTTATTAATCTGCACAGTCGGTAGGACTCCTTGGACGGGGGATTAGCCCCTCTCAAGACCGCTACCTACACACAGAACAACACAAACACAGACTAAACGCAAACAGACATACATGCCTTGAGTGGGATTCGAACTCACGATCCCAGCTTTAGAGCGAGCGAAGACTGTTCATGCTTCAGACCGCGCGGTCGCTGTGATATGCAATGGCAACATAAATAAGAAAATAAAGACATAAGTGGAATCGTAGGAACAAATAAATGCATAATTGTTGAAACCCCATCAAAATAAATGCATAATGAATCCCCATTATTCCACTCTTTATGCGGTAAATGTTTTCGCTGTCCATGCAGCCTTTCCGAAGCTTGTAAGGATAGCAATACAGCAGGGCCACTGGTGTCGCTGACGTCACCTAACGTGTAGTGTGCCATGCAGTAGAACCGGCGTGTGGTCTATCAACAGGGGCCGGCCAACTATGTTTGCAGTAGAATTTCAAACATACAATAATTAGGTCGTCGCCTTTACCAGTTCAGAACCACGTGTTTAACCACACAATATTGACGATATTGATATTTAATTTGCAGATAATTACTGCACTAGATTTGTATATTTGTCTGACGTGCTTACCGAAGGGTTTTGGTGAAGCAGTGTTGCTCTAGGCTGATATTCAGGAGGTACTCCGTTCGAATCTCGGAGTGGAGTCATCATTCATTCCATTTTCAGGCGTTGTGCAATCTCAGTACAGACAAAGCCAACTAAAATATTGAAGAAAGCAGTCTTCTGGGATTTGGCACCGTGTATATGTGGTGTTAACCGACGTTTCGGAGGAACGTATCGCCCCCATCTTCAGGGTAGAAGAAAAAGTATAAGAATTCTGCAAGCGACAACACCGTGAGAAACGGTAAANATTAACATACATGAGGACGCTTTGACATGCACTTGTTCATACACTTGGTACTTTGGCTTAAAATCCCTTTCAGGGCATAGGTTAGTGTTATATCGTCTTCTACTACTACTACTACTACTACTACTACTACTACTACTACTACTACTACTACTACTACTACCACCTTTGGCCTGTGTCCATTCAGAATTAATTGATTCTGAAATTACGAATCTTCCAGACAGTCGGTATGACTCCTCAGACGAGAGGTCAGCTCGTCGCAAGGCCGCTACTTACACAGGACACAGACATCCATGCCTTGAGTGGGACTCTAACCCACGATCCCAGTGTTCGAGCGAGCAGAAACAACTCATGGCTCAGAACACACGGCCTCTTAAATCGGCGTATTATAATATTAAAAGGTTACATTGTCCTTGTGCTTGACTGAATAATGACGGTGTGTTGGGGAGATGAGGTATAGTTCCACTTATTCCCAATCTCGGGATGAGATGGAGGTTAGTTGTTAATTTCACGCCCCGGCCGCTTTACCTCCGGAGAAAGAACTGCCAGTAACCCGGGAAACACCGGGTATGACGCTGGTTGGGTCCCGACAACCAATCTGAATGCTATTGAAAACGGAGAAACCTCTCCCCCTGCCGAGAATCAAAACCCGATTTCACGGTCGTCTTATCCTGTTTTTATCTAGAATTATTACTTTCTTTTCCTTCATCGTATTACTAATTTATTTCTTTTTATTCCTTCATTTTAATTTGTACCTAATATATATTTTATATGATTCACTGTAATAGGCCACTGCTGTTGGCAAGCACTCTCGTAAGTGACTGGAGTTATTGCCATTATTATCAATAATTGTAGCTTTACAATGAAAGCGACTGTACACATCTACAGCTGAGCCCTTCTTGAGAAGTTGTCAATTGTGCGGCTACTCAAGAATTTCCCAGAATTTTTTTGAACTCGAAAGTTCATTGCCGTGTTCATAAGAGCCCTCCAACTGGTCCTTAACTTGAGCCAAATTTTATTCAATACCATCCAATCATACCTCTCTAAGATCCATTTTAATATTATCCACTTACCCGCGTCTGGATTTTCCTAGTGATCTTTTATCTTCTTGCATTCCCACCAATATTCTATATGAAATGTCTATATATGAATAATTCCGTATTTATGGTTTTAGAAAGATATTGAACATCAAAAACCGCCGCTGTGGTCTAGTGGTCAGAGTTCCTGGCTGCAAATCCAGAGGTCCCGTGTTCGAATCCCGGCGCTACGAGATTTTCTGAGAAGTAGTGGGTCTTGAACTGGGTCCACTCAGCCTCATGAGGATAATTGAGGGGCTACATGAATGGAAAAATATCGGCTCCGGTATATATAACCGAGATTAACGGCCGTAGGAATCCGTTGCGCTGACCACGCGACACCCTCTATCCGCTAAAGTTGGCACTAACTTTGCCGACAAGCGGCGGTCGCTCAGTAGGTATAGTTCGCTTGCTGACTAAAACCACGGAGTTTTTTTTATAGTTGAACGTCAAAATCCAACATATGTAGTTGATTGGAAAGCGGCTAAGAGTTCAGTAGGACATTATGTTAAAGTTAATGAACGTAAGTGTTTTCTTGCCGGTCACGGTAGCCGAGCGGTCTAAGGCGTGACTGTCTTCGCTCGCTCGGTAAGCCGGGATCGTGGGTTCGAATCCCACTCAGGGCATGGATGTTTGTGTGCGTTTTTCTGTGTTTGTGTACAGGTAGAGGCCTTGCGACGAGCTGATAACCCGCCCAAGGAGTCCTACCGAATGTGTAAGATCTAGAAAAACCGAAGTGAACGGAGAGTTTCATGGAGGTAGGCCTAGGCCCAAATTGGGGCTGTAGCGCCAAGGAAAAAAAAAGAGTGTTTTCCTGGAGGAAAAAAGGAGCCTCAGATGCCATCTTATTGCATATTACAACTCTTATGGTCTCTGTTTTATCAACATGGCGGAATTGTCTTCTTACTACGTGTATTGAAATCAAGGGTGCGTAGTTCGGTCTCTCTGGGGCAACAGGAAGGGAAGATCATGCATTTTGACATGTTAAATAAATACAAAGGGAAACGAACGGAATGGAAGCCTACTTTATAATGTTGATACTGCTATGAATTTCACATAACTTTAAATGTAAGTATATTCAATATTTTCTCTTCTCAGGATATACAGTATGTTTTATTGTTGACATTATATAAAACTTCACTCTGCTTAATATTTTGTTTCAAAATGTAGGCTAGGCTTCAATATAGGCCCACTTGATACGTTTTGTCATTTTTATATAAATATTTATTGAAACCAAACGTCTCAGCTCGAGGGACATGTAAAGGGGCTCAATACATACGAATTCTTTCCGCAGTCTGTGTATAAGCATGCAAGAAGTTCTGGGAAGAACTAATCTTCTGCTCTTCTTTCACTATATATTTTTCATCTGACACGTCACGGAGCGCATGCAAAACACCCGGTTTAACAGTTCTTCTATTGTTGCATGTGTATTCGTTGCAGCAGGAAAGTTTCTGCCGAACTGTTGCCTAGCAACTTCGGGGAAGACACACAAACAAGGTCAACAGTTCTTCCACTGTTGTGTGTGTATTTGTTTGCCGCAGAAATGCATTTTCCAAGCCGTTGCGTAGTAATTTTCGGTAGTACACACATACAACAAAGTAACCTTATAAGCTTTCCTTTTTTTTTCAGAATAAGGAAAGTAAGCTGAAAAGTTGGCAAGCCTGTCCATATATAAGTAGACTCAGAATGGTAGGATCTGCCTTATTATTTGTCTGTTTGTGGTTGAGTCAATTCCACGAAAAACGAAAAAAAATTATCTAAGTTATTATATTGTAACGGATTTGATTAACACGTTGCCAGGCAAGAGCTCTGTAAACACGGTCAAACACGCAAAAATAGAGGAAACTGTGTTTTCTGTAGATCCGAAAGACGCACCAATAGACTGGCTGGATAGCGATCATGTGATATGTGTGTATTATGCCGCTAGTGTCGAAAAGGGTGTTTTCTATGTGGTTCTCATATATCCATTGATAGGCAACGGATGTGTTTTCTGCGCTGTGGTTCAACCCGAGGCTATATAAGGAAAAGCCAGCAGTAGTTGTCAGTCCAGTTGTAATTCGATTAATTTCACTTCTCTGTTGAAAGTCAGCCTGTGAAGAGAAGACTTAACGTGAGACTGCTAAAAATCCGTTGCCAGGATACGACTAGTGAAGAATAAGAGACAGCTTGTTCTAGTGATTTGTGAATTGGGTGGATTAGCTATAGCGCTAAAACTAATTGTGATTAAGAAAGATTGTAAAAGTTGTTAATAAATCCGATCATCAAACCAAATGCCGTAATTATTAGTCACGGGGCCATAAACACGAATCACTAATATTATTATTGTTATTAAATGAAATTTTCTTTCAAGAATTTTCAAAGTTCGGCGAAATCGGGCCTTGAAATTTCCCCTCAACGTTCATGATGTATCCAACTGGATAAATGAAATGATTATATGCGGGAACCACACCTAATGATGTGAAATGTTCGATTTTACCTTTGAATAATGAACAGGCATTCTACCAATGTGTATAATATAAAAATATATGTGTGACCATATTGCTGATGTTCTGATGATTTTTTTTTTCACTTTCAGCTAAGTTTGCTGCTTGTGATACGACTCACCTTACATCAAGGGTCGTTACCCAAGTTTTCGAATCAGGACAACCCCGCTGCGTTTCATCCCTGTCAGCATGTCAGGTCAGTAATTTCCCGCTTCAGTAATTGCTTAAGAATCCTTCATGCTTGATTATTATAATACGATGAAATCTCTCTAACCGAACTTACATACGTTGACCTACCGTCTTAAATGTAATACAAATACAGGTGAGTCTCCGTCCGTCGGTCAGTCGGTCGTTGGGTCGCTTAAATTGCTGCTGGTCCTCGACAGCACAATGATTCTTGGTTCCGACTCTCACGGGGAACACGACCATAGTTTACTGTCTGACGACTCTGGGATCGTTCAGATCATCTTGTCTCTTTCATCTCGTCCTGAGGCTGGACTCAACTGACGTACTGACTCATCTGAGTCACAATGCTTCACACCAGGTGACTCGTCATTTGTGCTTTCGTTATCTGCGATCTGGTACATAGACTACTTTTGCTCTATTCTGTGGTCGCTACAGGCCATGATGAACCTTGGCCTCTGCTCTACATTTTCTTAATTATGCAGACAGTTTGTAGGTCCCCTTGGACGAGGGATCAGCCCGTTGCGAGGCCGCCACCTACACAGGAAAACACGAAAACAGAATAAACGCAAACATTTGTGTCTGGAGTTGGATTCGAACCCACGACCCCAGTGTTTGAGGGGGCGTAGATAGTTCATGCCCTAGAAAGCGCGGCCACTGTGTTGGGAGGTACGTGAATAACTCCTAGTAGCCTGCAGTTCATTGCCTCATCTGTACGATTCTCCACGATGAAAATGGGTAGCATAGCGTAGTTGGTTGAGGCACTATGCAATAGCCTGGAAGGTCGTGGGTTCGATTCCCGATTAAGTCATTGGATTTTTCGATTGACCTAATCCTTCCAGCCGCATTATGGCCCTGCGGTTGACTCAACCTCTAACAGATATAAGTAACAGGAATCTTTGTAAGATTTGAGGCTTTCACGGCGGTGACTATGAAGAAAGCAGTCTTCTGGGATTTGGCAGCGTGTATATATATATATATATATGGTGTTAACCGACGTTTCGGAGGAACGTATTGCCTCCATTTTCAGGATNGTTGGGTAAATTTCCTGGAAGTAGCACCAAGCGCACTGAAATGGAAGTTTCTGCGACCTAATTAAAGATCAATAGAAACGTGCCGCCAGAAATTATAGCTTGAAATCACACTTCATATGGCCCTTCGTGGAAATTATAAAATGAAATAACGGAATTCCGTTTCTTGGAAAACGCCTTGGAGGTAAGAAAAAGCGAACGCGTCTTATAATTTCTTTCCCTTCCTACATTTGTTTTTACTTCCTGTGACGTTATTGAGGAAATGTTCTAATTTACGGAATGAAAATTAAATAAATTAATAAAATATTAATTATCTACTAGCGGTTATTTCCGAAATAGAATTCGCTGAATAATTCCTGCAAAGAAAAGAACCCGTTCGCAATTCTTGAGGCAGGATTTGCACGTTTGTTACCTACAATAAGTTTCTTTGGAACAAGGTTCCTGACAACAATAAGTGATATCCGTTGCTGAGCAGCGATGTGTTTTCTGTGGGTGGTCCTTGCCGAGCCTGTATATGGAGCAGTGAAGACTGTTCGAGCGGATTCGACAAGAAGACGTCGGGAGAAGACGAGGGCGGAGATCAGATCAGTGATCAGCAAGGGGAGAACCGACAGAAGCCTTCATGTGACGTAGTTACAAGAACATTAGAGTGTGTCCATTGTTCGCAGTTATGAAGTGTTATAATTATCGTGTGTGATAACTGTCTGTAGTTCCGCCTGGCATACTTATCCAATAAAACAGCTCCGTCAAATCCATAATTATTTGTCACGTGACAATATAGATTATTCCCTTTCTCGATGTGTCAGTACAGTCTGGTATACGGCTACGAATGAAAGTTACAGAATTTTTACTGTTTTATTAATTCATATTATTTTAATATTATCCTCACATCTATGCTCATATCTTCTAAGATATAATTTCCTTTCAGTTTGTCCCATGAAAAATTATTCTTATTTGCTGTCTCCCATTCGGTCTGCATACCCTATCCCAGTTCATAATCCTTAATTTTTAAATTATTAAGGTCCTCATTATTTTATAGCTTCCCTTCTCCTATAAATTCTGTCCTTGTTAGATCTCTCTGAACGCCATGTTTTCACGCATCTTAAGTCTATGCTTCTCCTTCAGACGAGAGATTAACCCCATGCAGGGATTCATATTGCATTATATTAACATGTGTTGATGCGATGTAATTTAATGTAGAGCCCGATCCTGTGGGATTTAACGAGATGTAGTTCGGCAGAATTCCACGAACATTTCGGAGGAACGTTTCGCCCCCATCATCAGCGAGTAAGAATAAGCCAAGAAGGAAATTAACAGTAATCAAGCAGAAAACTGTGGACCTCTGTCTGGCCACACGGAATTATAGCCCAAAGGACCGTACGGTTCGTGGTAACGGGTGTAGGAATCTCGTACCCGGTCTGACTTAATGGCTGGGTTACTCAACGGTACCCGGTCAGTGTAAGGAAATTTTCGAATACATTAAAACATTAATCTTCGCTTTTTGTGATTTTTTTAAAGATTTCTATTAATTTTTTGGAAAATTTAAAGTGTAACGTACACTAAACGGCAGTTTTCTTTCTAAGCTCTGTTTAACACAGAAACTTCAGTTTGTTAGGATGAGTGGTTCTCAAGCAATAAGCAAGAAATTGTCTTTCGGAGTCTCTAAGTCTATTTTTGGTGGTGGTGAGGGTTTTCAGATATTTAAAAAAGAACTTTCCCAGTAAGTTAATCTACTACGAGTATATTGACAAATTTCGTCGAAATGTGTGTGACTGTTTGGAAAATAGTATAAAGAAGAGATGGACACACACACACACAAACATACACATAAAACACAAACACACACAATAAAATACACAAAAAACATACACATACAAACACACACACAAACACAAGCACACAGAAACAAACATACACATAAAAAAAACTCCATGGTTTTTGCCCGCAGGCGAACTATACAAACACAAAGACAAACACACCCATAAATACACACGATTGAAGTAAATTCAGCTCCGAGCAATGCTGATAAAGACTGTGTTAACAGCTGCAGCTCAATATCTTGTGTTTCCTTTTCTCTTTCGCACATTGGGATTTACATCCGTCCGTTTTACGATGCTGAATTCAATTAACCCTTTCTAATTATTCTCCAAACCTTAGCCTCTGTCCCTGTAACCAATAGTAAACCGTTCCTTGCGTCTCATGGAAGAATTTCTTCGTATATGACCAACATAATGATTAAATGAAATGATGGCTGTGCGCTCGGTCATGTAACCCCAAGCGCCAAATTGTGTCCCCTAGGTACTTGGCATAGGTTTCGGTGAATTGCCAAGTCGAAATTTCTACAATATATCTAATTAAACATGGCTGTAATTTTATGGCGTTATAAAATATTACTTTTTTAATCCTACATGTGCCTTATTTGCAGTAATATAATCCCCTCTCGAAAATAAGCTTCACATCCCAAAATATATGGTCTTGAAATAACAATAAGAACAACTCTGAGTGAAAAAGTTTCACATCTCTGTATGAAGTGACATACATTGCATAAAATAAGTTAATTAGTTTTTTGATATGACGAGAAGCTAATATATAATTTAAATTTAGGTATTGTGCTTTTTCATTAGGAGTCTACTAATTAGTAACATCGGTTCGATTCGAATCGAGTTCGCATCGATGTATCGTTTAATTAAATCTGAAGAGTCATCTGTTTGTCGTAACAATGAACTACGCACCTTTACCTATTCTAGACAATCTAATGTCGTTTCTTCTTCTTTAAGAACAGCGTCTAAGTTTTAGGGGATTTCGTGCCGTCACACAACACGTTGATTCTGTTGTACTCGTATATAACAAGAGATTGAATTGAATATGCAAGTAGCTCAGTTCATTTATTATTTTTTCACGTGTAGGGGGTTTGCGCATGACTTAGAAGACGGGTTCTGGATTGGATGATTGGATTTATTGCGCCTTATACGTATATTCCTAACTCGGAACTACAGGTAATACAGAGCTATCACTGATCTACACTCTTTATAGTTCACCGCTACACACGCAATAGGGTTCTCAGTCTTCATTAGTCGTATCCTGGCAACGGATTTATAACAGTCTCACTGTAATTTCAAAGGAAATGTTCTTTTCACAGTCTAATTCCTTCCTCGCCATGTCTTCTCAGTCACCTTGGACTGCCATCTCCAGAACTTGACACAGTCCCGACAACTAACTTAATTGAAATCTTCTTCCAGTGAACTCTCTCAGCTTCTGACAACAAGTAACTGCTCCGTTGTAACTTCTCGTTATATATCCTCGGAGAGGACCAAATGGAAAACACTTGTATTGTTTTAGGAGCGTTTACTGATCCGTTGTCTAGCAATAGGCGTCCTATTTTTACGCTCGTTGGGCCCCGCGGAAATATGTTTCTCCGTGTCGTTGCCTAGCAATGGGTCTCTTACTTACTTACTCATGGAACTGAGCCCTTCTTGAGGAGCCGCCAATTCTGCAGCTACTCAAGAATTTTCCAGCATTTTATGGAACCCGAAGGTTCATTACCGTGTTCACAAGAGCCCTTCACTGGTCCTTATCCTGAGTCAGATCATTCCAATCCATACCATCCCAAACTATCTCTCTTAGATCCATGTTAATATTGTTCACCCACCTACTCCTTGGTCTTCCCAGTAGTCTCTTTCCTTCTGGCTTTCCCACCAATATCCTATACGCATTCCTCGTCTCCCCCTTTCATGTCACATGACCTGCCCACTTCATCCTTCTTGATTTGTTCATTCTAATCATACTTGGAGAAGTGTACAAGTTATGAAGCTCCTCATTATGCAGTTTTCTCCAACCTCCTGTCACTTCATCCCTCTTCGGTCCAAATATTCTCTTCAACACCCTGTTCTCAGTCACCCTCAGTCTATGTTCCTCCCTTAAAGTGTGAAACCAAGTTTCACACCCAACAGAACCACAGGCAAAATTATACTGTAGATTTGTATATTCTAATTTTTATGTTTTTGAACAGCAGACGAGAAGACAAAAGGTTCTGGACTGAATGGTATCAAATGTTACCCGAGTTCAATCTCCTCTTAATTTCCTCCTGAATCAGGTTTCGATCTGTTATCGTTGTTCCCAAATATCTGAACTGTGCCACATTTTCAAAACATTTGTTTTCTATCTTTGTGTCATGATTTTGCCCTGCATTTTGGTGACGAGACAGCAACATATGCTTAGTTTTTTTTTTTAGTGTTTACTTCTAGACCAACCTCATTGCTTGCGTCAATTAAAGTTTATGTGTTTTTCTTTATGGTATCTACATTATCACCCAGTAGATTCACATAATCGGCATAGACCAACAGCTGATGTGTCCCGTTTAATTTCAGTCCCACCTAGTTTCCCTGGACCTTCCTAATGGCATATTCTAAAGCAAAGTTGAACAGGAGTGGCGATAAAGCATCTCCTTGTTTTAGACCATTCTGGATAGGAAATTTATCAGACAAATGTTTACCTACACAGACTTTACTATACGTTTCGTTTAAGCACATTTTAATCAACCTAACGAGTTTCATGGGTATCCCAAATTCTATCAGAATATTGTACAATACTTCCCTCTTAACTGATTCATAGGCTTTCTTGAAGTCTATGAATAGCTGATGTACTGTCTCATTGTACTCCCATTTGTTCTCCAATATCTGACGCTCTATGTCACAGTATCGAACGCTACATGTCCGGTCGTGGTTGACCATCGTCAGGAGTATACATATATAATGATAGATATTTTCTGAGTATGTAATCAAAATTGATTTCTTTCGTCCTATAATTAAGCTGTTTTTTTAAAGAATATGTTAAAAGTCTGTAACTTATAAAAGAATTTAAAACGTTTGTACATATTACATATGTATATATAGCATATAAAACGTGAATATTTTGGAAGTTATTTGGTTGATGTGTTTATGTTTATATGAATTTACATATTAAATCACACGTTTAGCTGAGCCCTTCTTGAGAACAACTACGAGTATATGTGCAACTACTCAAGAACTTCCCAGCATTTTATGAAACCCAAAGGTTCATTACCGTGTTCACAAGAGCCATCCACTGAATTTACGTATTATATTTATTGTATGAAGTTTTATGTTTTTGTAATATACGCATAATATACGTATTTTCAGCAATACATCGTAATATGTTTATGATTATATATGCATATACTTGATGATGGTCAACCACGACCGAAATATGTAGTGTTCAATATAATAAAGTTTTATATTAATATATTCAATTCAATCGCTTATTATGTACAACAGAATTGACCTGTAATGTGACGGCATAAATCCTAAGTCTGTGTACACAACAGGATGCATAACATAAAAATAAGTTTTGAAGTTGCATCCTGAGTTCAGAAGCTCCAGATTTGGGAGAAGTATTTTGGCATAAATTTGGTCAAATACGATATGTTACTAAGAAAGCAGTCTTCTGGGATTTGGCACCGTGTATATGTGGTGTTAACCGACGTTTCGGAGGAACGTATCGCCCCCATCTTCAGGGTAGAAGAAAAATTATAAGAATTCTGCAAGCGACAACACCGTGAGAAACGGTAAAGCAGACGAATTGTGGGGAATTTTCCTTGGGATTAAAACGACCGGCGCTTGAAGCTTACCACTCACATCCGTCTCATGTGGAGATTTAGAATACGCAGATCTATACTTTTGTTCTTCCGTGCGTCTTCTTGGCATAATGCTTAATATTCTAAGCACAGGAATAAAGTGTACTTTTCGCTTTAAACGTCTTTAGCTAGAATATTTTCTTTTTCACCTTATAACTTAGAGAGAAAATTGCTTCATGTGGAGAAAGACTGATGTGAGATCAAATTTCAACTCTTTCTTGGGTGTGAATGTCTTTGAGTTACGTCTGCCTCTGATTGGGATTTACTCCATGCTGCTTCAGTCTTCTGGCTTTCTCACATTGCTGTGTTATTTCGTAAAGCAGTATGACCGGAAGAAAACTTCTGTTCCTCGTGCACTTTATTTGTCGAGAGAACCAATAGCGAATTGTATCGGTATCTACAATCGTTCTACGCTGGTCCTCTTCATCAGCCATCAGAGATACGGAGAAGAGAGACTTTTTTTTTTTTTTTTACCGTTGGGATGTGAAAAGCGAGTAATGAAGTTCTCTGCACAGGAGTTTCCTGTGGTTTGGTGTTAGAAAGTGAAGTCGCAGCCTATTAGGTTATTGGAGACGTTATGACAGGATCTAAGAGGATAGAAGGAAAGAGAAACCATTTCACATGTCGATTTTTAGAGGGAAAGAAATTCCCAAATGTAATGTCTTAACTTTAATAGAGAGAACACGAGGGAAATCAGTGCTGAACTCTTCAGATAATCTACCAACCACTAAAATAGATAGGATTATTTTTTTATCTTAATGAAATCTGATCTTTCGAGGATTGTTTCAGCTTATTCGACTGATATAAAAATGAAAATATTCAGTTAATGTGTGACAATTTGAAATGTATCTATAATATGATTTGTTTTATTTACCTAAAACAAATCAACTACTTTGCTCTTCATATTGCGGTATTCTGTGATATAATTACCTGTTCATTCTGGTAGGTGTGTACCAGTGTTTCAGAGAAACATGCTGCCCCGCCCCCGTTCTGATGTTAATTGTGTTTTAAAGAAGGAAGTAGTGATTTTCTCCGAAGGCTTACTTTCTAGCAGACTATATGGTGTCGCAAGATACGATCAGAATTTAATGATGATTATTTGAGGTTTCCACAGCTGTGTTTTGGTCTGTTATGTTACATAGCCATAAGGAAGTTCAAGATGAGCAGCTTTCTTGCTGCTAAATTCTCACCATCACTTGAGCGACATAATTTTCGATTCTGAAGATGGAGGCAGTACATTCTTTCGAAACATCGGATGACTTCTATTTGTCTAAACGGCGTCAATCCCAGACTACGATTCACTAAATTATGGTGATTGATAATATTGTCACGATTTATGGACGTGACTGATAAGACGGGATTTGGATTGCTAATTGGATTTATTTATCACTCCTTGTTCAATCACAATAAACTATAATAACTCACAAGAAATCTTTAGCCTAACCCTTCTTCCGTGACTGCCTAGGACTCACTCAATTCTGACTTGACTGCCTCTACTCTCTGACTTTCTCTAGCTGAACTCCACCTGAAGTTCTGGAGATACAATCAGACAGGGTTATATAGCCTCTGGTTGGACCTCACGGAAAACATATCAATGGCCTAGCAGTGGACGTCTACTCTTGTCCCATATTGTTTCTAACTGCACAAACCTCAGTATGTGCTTTATTTACAGCTGAGTTCAGTTTAAAGAATTTTCAAAATATTAACTAGAGAACAGAGGGGCACGCGGTAACGTAGTTGGTTGAGGCACTATGCTTCAAGCCGGAAGGTCGCGGGTCCGAGTCCGTCCTCTGTTCTGGTGAGGTGGATCTCTTCAATTTACCAAATCCGCCCAACCGTACTATGGCCCTGGGGCCGACTCAGCCTCTAACAGGAAATAGTGCCAGGAATCTTCCTGGGATTAAAGGGCGGCCGGCGCGTAAGTCTGACAACCTGACCGCCATCTGTGAGCCGATAACAGGGATACAGAGATAACTTTACCTTGCACTTCATGCCTTCAAGTACAAAAAGAAGACACCAATACTTCTCACCATATCCGATGAGAAAGAGTGAAGAGATATAATTTTCTCACATTTCAGTACGGTTTATGTCATAAATTAATGTGCCAGTCTAGTCTGCCCTTGTGTGCTTTGGCCACTGAATTATTTATAGCTGAAGCTCTCCAAAACTGTGGAAAATCCAGACAGTGAAGAATGGAGCGAGGCTTAAAATATGAGAACTTTTGAATATTAATGATAACCATTAATACCGTTTATTTTAATGTGCCCTTCTTTACACGTAATTCACATCTGTACTTTATTATGAAAAACGGAAGTAAAATAAATTATTGTCCATGTTTGAATTGGTGATTTTTCTTCGGGGCTAATTAACGAAGCTGTCAGTAGCTGGATATAAAGCGACGATTTGCAGGATGATCAGTGAAAGATGAAGTGGAAAAGACTTTGAAGAACGCGGCCGTGGAATAATCGAGGTATTACACCGGCATATTTATAGAGAGACTGAGGAAAATTGCGAAGAACTTCAGGTAGGATAACCAGTTCACTGTCCGAAATTCAAAACGTGCATCTCCAGAATGAGAGTTTAGGGCGTCGCTGCTAAGCTAACCCCATACATAGTCAAAGTCAAAGTCACATAGCGGCTGTCGGTCAGTCAGTAAGTCGTGGTGTCGAGCCCCACCTGGGGCTCTTGATCCGATATTTATTACTGTTTGACAGTTAGGGTCTTGTATTTGTGGGCGCCCTCTCTGACGAGAAGACGGGTCTGTCTTTTGTGTATATGCTGCTGGCCCTTGCCAACGCAGTCTTTCTCAGGTCCGAGTCCCTTGGGATTCGTGACCATATTTTACTGTCTCAGATTTGAGACTCCCCGTTTCGTTGCCTCCTACGACTCGCAGGGTCACGGCGGAGGATACGAACTGTTATATCCTGCACTCGGACTGAATAGAGAACATCTCGTCGAAGGTTCAGTTTCCCTGTTAGCTGGAATATCCGTTGCCTCGGAAATTCAACAATTCTGCCTCTGTTGGGTAGGCAGTTTCCTAAGCAGCATGCGTTCTCATTGTCCGTTGCGCAGCAATGGATATCCTATAGTCCGGCTTTCAGGCAGCATGTCACAATAGAGAGGAATATTATATTTCGGTGGCTTAATCGTATGTGTCAGGATAATATTAAGATTGGTCCTAAAAGACTAGGGTTTAAAGATTACGACTGTAGTCTTGATTGCCATAAGAGTGTTTTTTAGTTATATAAAAAGATAAAGCAATCCCTGTAACAGGCCGTGGAGGCCCATAGGGTTGTGAGGCGTCGTGGCACCCAAATTTTCTAGACAGTCATCTCATAGATGGCGATGAGGTTGTCAGCCTTACGCGCCTGCCACCCTTTACCCCCAGGAAGATTCCTGGTACTCATTTCTGTTACAATGTGAGTCGACCTCAGGGCTATAATGCGGCTGGAAGGATTAGGTCAATTGAGAAATCGAATGACGTAGGGAATCGAACCCGCGACCTCCCGGCTTGTAGCATAGTTATATATATAATTGTATATATATCTTATTTGGAATATACACATGTACTCTAATTGGGTCAACTCGGCACGGCGGCCACTGATTGGCCTATTGTAGCCTGCCCCAGATTATTATGATGATGGAGAATTTGGAGGAATGAAGATTGGCAAGGGAAATCGAAGTACTCGGAGAAAACCCACCCCAGCGCCACTTTGTCCACCACGAATCCCACTTCACCAGACCCGGGATCGAACCCGGGCCGCCGTGGTGGGAAGCCAGCGACTAACCGCTTGAGCTATGGCGCGTCCTTACATGTACTCCAAATTGGCGTCTTAATTACACGTTTCCCCCCTGGTCTTCTTGTAGTCAGATCTACAGTGAAAACGGCAGCGTACACGACGTCCGTGAGACAGTTAAAGCATATTACTTTTCATGATTATGAATTTGGATAGCCCTGAGGGATAATAAGTGAAACGAAATTATATTTGGAGTTTGGGCGTGCAGTAAAATATCAGTTTTCATGTCCTTAGTTTTCAAAATGAAAGGTAGATTCTGTATACCTGAGCTGTTGCAATGACGTGTTTCCGTTACCACCCCCTCCCCCTCCCCGTGTCTCTGTCTGGCCATCACCACCCTCTCTCGCATCCTCCCGTGCGTCTTCATTTCAGCAACACCTGCCGCTTCGCCGTCCGGATCTGCTTGGACACAGTGCAGAAAGGGCACATGTCGCAGTAAATTTCAATTACTGCCTTGTATACCTGGGATAGCTCAGTTTTAGTGTAGCGACGAGCTACTGACTGGATAGGCGAGGAAAATTGGTTCGCCTCTTGGCAAGTGTACGCGATGTGTCTCTTCAACAGCGTCGAAACGGGCTCTGGGGCCCGACCAACCTTGTATAAAATGTCTCCCGGATTAAAGAGGTCGGGGCGTAAAGTTGACCACTGATGCTGAGATCAAGAGCATTGGAGCTATACCTCCACTCCCCTATAGGTCTTCATTGCATGGCTTACTTAAAAAGCAGAGAGAATTCATCTTTTCTTTTACCTGCATCTGCTAATAGTAATATGGAAATTTTATTGATTTTCTTAACACATCTCAATGCACTCAAGTACAAAAATTAGATCGATGACAGAAGAAGCAAGAGCTGTCACCGTTTATTAAGTCGTTTTCTGCATTAAACGTGCTAGAAAATTTGTATTGCTGTATTGCCAGAAATATAATCGGTTCGTTCTCGAATAATACCATGAAAATAAAATTAAAAATTGACAAATTAAATGAAATTTATCGTGCATGTTTTCTCTGCGGAGACTGGCATTAGCAGTAGTAGCTGAAGTCGGATTGAGAGTCTTAACGCCTGCGCTCTAGATTATCTGCCGTATTCTTCTGATGGAGAAGTTGCCGCACCAGCACGGCGCTCCCGTTCAGAGACATAATCCTAATTTTAGTATCAGATTTTATATTTCTACAGAGGGAGGAACCATAACTAATAATGCAGTTATTTTTGGTATCTTTTGAGACAATTTGTGAATGGATGTGCGTGGCTTCTTAGTCTGGGGCCACACGAACGCACGAAGTACGTCCGTTGCAACGAACGTACTTTATGACGGGCTTTGCTGAGGACACCACAGTTGCAGAATGCGGTGCGTAGTTTTTTTGTCTGCAATGGAGCCAGAAGAAAGCTTAACATTCGCCTCTCTTGTTTATTTCTATAATGGACGTTACGACGTTCGTTACAACGGACACATTTTGTGCGCTCGTGTGGCCCCAGCCTTAGTCCTCAGTTTGGGCCCGTCTTTTAACCGAATTTGAAATATTGAATGACAGCCCAGAAATCTAAAATATTTTAATCTAAATTAACCCATTCGTTTATCGTCTTTTATTCTGTTGTGTGTTGGTACTGGTGAGATTGAAATTATATAGAACGATCTATATTTACATAATAATTAAGAACAAGGAAAATTGCTTTCCCATACTGAAACTGTAGCTATACTCTCGAGCAGGAATGCAGTACAGAAGGAAGCTGAAAACAGACTAAAATATAAAAATTTAGTATGTGAATTCAGAGAATGTCGAATATGAAATGCTTTGTCATAAGGTAATTAATTACTGTGAGCGACAAGAATTTTAACTAAGGGCTAAAAGAATATCTGAAAGCAATATCAGGAAAAAATTCAATACATTCTTTACGAAAGCAGCCGAAATGGGAGCATCGCATTTATTAAAGAAAAGTACTAACGCGGCAGCGAATTTGGTTGAGGCACTATGCTACAAGCCTGAAGGTCGCTGGTTCAAGTCCCGATGAGGTCAATGGATTTTTTCCAATTGACATAATCCATCCAGCAGCACTGTGGCGGCGTCGACCCAGCCTCTAACAGATATGAGCACCAGGAATAGTCTTGGAATAACTGGCTGCTTGCCAATTCACTTCACTCCACTGCACTCAACTTAACTAAATCGCTCAAGTCAAAGTTATATTGCGACTGACGTCCGGTCGGTCAGTCAGTCAGTCACTCAGTCACTCAGTCAGTAAGTAAGGGGAGATATGACCAGATATTTATTTCTGTTTGACAATTACAGTATTGCTTTTGTGGGGAACCCTCTCTGACGAGAGGACGGGTCTTCCTCTTGTATATGCTGCTGTCCCTTGCCAGTGCAGCCTTTTTCGGGTCCAAGTCCCTTGGGACTCGTGACCATATTTTACTCTCTCAGATTTGAGGTTTCCCTTTTCGTCGCCTCCTACGACTCGCAAGGTCACGGTGGAGGTAATCGACCACCCCTCCACACGGGTTTTCTCTACTCACTCCAGTAATTGTCCTGCTTTTAACACCTAGGCACGTACCGCGCAGAAAACACCACTTCGAAGCCAGTCCATTGGATTATGATTTGAATATGTTGCCTAACAGCTGGCATTGTTTAGAGAACCATAACCAAGCAACTACAATGTTATTCTGCAGCAATCTATATCGTAGACTTGTGTCACTGTTAAATTGAAGCCGTCGAGAGCCTTACCTCAGCTTTCCTAGTGGTTCTGACTAACTGTACAACGTGCCACGAATTTATGGGTTACGTCAGAACTGTCGGGTTACCTCCCTTTCCTGTGCTTGTTTCCACCCTCGTTATTAGAGCCTCTCGTTGCAACCTGTATCGTCCCTATGCAACCCCACATGGATGTAACCACGGCAATGTCGCATTTTTACAGTAATTGTGTTTCAGCTTAATGCTGCTTGTCCACTTCACAGCGGAAACAGCATGACTGCGACAGTAACAGTTGGTACGCCTGGTTTTCGCGGCGATTGGTAACACGAACGATATAAAATAACATATCCATGAATATTTGCGTACACGTATGTGCGACTGTTTATAAAATGTATTTTTGTGTGAATGAAAATTTAGGTTTCATATATTATACACAAGAATATGACACTGAAGAGATACGTAAATTTTTCGTCATACGATGTAACTCTTTTTTATTTCCTCAGTCTTTACAAAATGGGTGAGATGTTTCACTAAATGCTCGCCGTCGTTAGGGCTCACAAATTACCTGAAGAGATGCGTGGAATTTATATTAACAGATGTACGTTATTATGTAGCCTACAACTCTTAAAATAAAGTTTACGCACGAGTATGTGTTCAGATAACTGAGGGCCAGATTATGGCAGTTGCGTGTTGAAATATGTCGCCCATTTTGTAAAGACCCTAGAGTGAAAAAAATATGAGTTGTGTGGCGCAAAAAAAGAATTGCGTGTAACGCAACATTATACAATAAAACTTAAGTTAAACGTGTATACAAAACATAACACTTAAAACAACTATAAATGATGAAGTCGAGGAGGATGAGATGGGTACGGTATGTAGTACGCATGCGGAAGAAGAAGAAGAATATATATATAAGATATTGGTGGGAAAGCAAAAAGGAAATAGACCACTGAGAATACCTAGATGTATTTGGAAGAATAAAAATATTAAAATGTCCGGTCTAGAAAACCGTGATTAATGGCCGTGGAAATCCGTTGCGCAGACCACGCGACACGCTCTGTCCGCAAAAGTTGGCACTAACTTCGCCGACAAACGACGATTCCATAAAATGCTAGGAAGTCCTTGAGTAAAAAAGAAAAGTAAAGCTATCCATGTAAGAGGCCGTGAAGGCCTATAGGGTTGTGAGACGTTAAGGGTTCCACATTATCTAGACAATCGGCTCAAAGATGGCGGTACGGTTGTCAGCCTTACGCGCCTGCCGCACTTTACTCCCCAGGAAAATTATTTAACTAATTCCTGGTAATAATTTCTGATAAAGGCTGAGTCGAATCCAGGGCCATAGTGCGGCTTGAAAGATTAGGTAAACTGAAAAAAGTCCAATGAGCTCATCGGGACTTGAACCCGCGACCTTCCGGCTAGTAGCATAGTGCCTCAATCACGTATATAAACAATAAATAAATTTCCTATCACTATTTATTCATAATTTGTACAATGTTGATAATAACTCAGAATACGAAGGGGGGATTTTTACCCTGGGGTAAAGCTGCCGGGCTGTGAAGCTGGCCACTCACCAACTAGTACCGAGATTAAGAATACGTGAATCTATACATCCATTCATCCATACGTCTTCATGGCCTGGTGCTTAAATTAAGAACAGGGATAAGTTTATTACCTCAAAATATATAGTGTCAAGTGATAAATTAATTAACAATTATAAATCAGGAAGAAAGTGATCGTGGCTGAATATAATGTTCTGTCACTGTATTTGTATGGAATTACTGGGGAGACAGTTGTTGGTGCCTCTGCCGAGATTTGAACCATGCACCTCCCGGAGACAAGAGGTAAGCGTGTGCCGTTTGAACCAGTCTGCCTTGTCATCCGTATGTATGAACGCATGTGTAGCTCATGTTAAAATAGTAATATATACATACATATATATGGTTAGGAGTGTGGTAGAAGGCTCACATGTCAAGATGACACGGGAATTTCCGTCGTTGGCGGAAGTACAGAGAAGGGCTTTTGAAAGTTTCCCGAGAAGCGTGCACTTCTAACGGAGAATAAAAGATAAACAGATATATGTTTCTCTGAAACGTCAGTTGACGCTCAACGGATTACACAACGTTATATCCAAAAAGATAAAAAGGAACTCTTCAGTAACATTTTGTCTGAATGTAATTCTGCATTATATCTACTGTTATGTTTCAGCATCCTGTTGCATTGGTTCAGAATTCGAATTGCATGGACAGTCTTGAAGGCGCAACTTCTTGTCGCGTTCCTACACTGTTGCTGTGCTAGCCTGTGTCACTCTTTTATACAAGTAAATATCACTTCTACAACAAGTTTCGACCTTATAAGGCCATCATAAGTTAGATACTTTTATGTAATTGTTGCTCTGTACTGATTTTATAGTTTATTATTGTGAAAGGAGAGGATATGTTGTTTTTGAGGTCATATTCTGTATGCCGTGATACTGTATGGTTTCTGTGGATGACAGTTGGTTACTACCGCTGACGTAAATCATCTCCAATCATATTGCGACATATCAACGCATTTCCAGGCAACGGCTCGAAATACCCCGCGATACGCGGACGCAACAATGGGACAATGTTTATAGCTCTGTGGGAACTGCCCACATTCAAGCAAGTGTGACAACGCAAGCGTCATTGCTTAGCAACAACGAGTAAACAACGGTTGCTAGGCAAAAGCGAGTAAACAGCGGTTGCTAGGGAACTTGTAAACACGGTATCTGGCAACAGCAGTACCTATTACGTAACCGTTTTCTATATGTCCGACTCCGGGCTACATAAGAAGATACACTGAGTTACAGTGACAGTCTAGTTCTACCGTTCTACGATTCTAGTTCAGTGTTCAAGCAGTTCACTATTGTTGTTATCCATCTGTGTATACTGTGCAGCTGCAATAAATCCTATAGGACAGTCCATAAAGTGGTCCTTTATCCTCTGTATTCGCTCACCGTCGTCTTCTCCTGCCCCATGTACTGTCGGACTCATCATCACCGAAGGAAAATGCTGCTTCCTGCGCCTGCCTCAATGCCTTCATTTTCTTGTGGCGTTCGTATGCAGACACACATATCACATGGATCGGAGTGGCGATCTCCGCTTCAGCCTCAATCACAGATGTCATCAGTTCCTTCATCTGAAACTTCTGGGCACCAACTTCAGTTTTATTAATATTATCTGTGCTTCCAAGAAGTGTTGGAGGATAATACCTGAAATCCTGGATGTGTGTGAGATCACGAGGGCNTATCAGCATACTCGTATTCTCAAGTGTAGGTTGGTAAGCGTGACGAAAATAACGGGTTCCAGTTCGGATGATTGGATTTATTAGCACTTCGGTTACACTCTCTCTCTCTTAATTACAATTAACATTGCACTATTGCTGATTTACACAATTTACACTTCACCGTTACACAAATACTAGGATCCTCGGTTTTCAATAGTCGTCTCCTTGGAAAATATCTCAAGACAGAAACTAGCGCTTCAAATCACTATTAAGTCTTTATATCTTCAATAACGCTGTACTCCCCTGACCTAATTTGCACTCAGTCTTCACAATTCACTAAGGAAACGCTCCATTCTCGTCCTTGTACTCCCAACAGCTGAAACCTACTGGACTCTCTTTCGCTGCAAGCAGACTCCGTGCCGCGGCACGGACAACGCAGGAAACACAGTTCTATTGTTGCGTAGTGCAGACCACATAGAAAACAAGTCACTTGATAGGTATTTCGCCAGTCTATTGGCGCGCTGACTGTTGCCTAGCAATGAGCTGTGGGAACTGTGCCCACATTCAAGCAATGACGCTTGCCTTGTCACACTTGCTTGAATGTGGGCAGTTCCCACAGCTCATTGCTAGGCAACAGTCAGCGCGCCAATAGACTGGCGAAATACCTATCAAGTGACTTGTTTTCTATGTGGTCTGCACTACGCAACAATAGAACTGTGTTTCCTGCGTTGTCCGTGCCGCGGCACGGAGTCTGCTTGCAGCGAAAGAGAGTCCAGTAGGTTTCAGCTGTTGGGAGTACAAGGACGAGAATGGAGCGTTTCCTTAGTGAATTGTGAAGACTGAGTGCAAATTAGGACAGGGGAGTACAGCGTTATTGAAGATATAAAGACTTAATAGTGATTTGAAGCGCTAGTTTCTGTCTTGAGATATTTTCCAAGGAGACGACTATTGAAAACCGAGGATCCTAGTATTTGTGTAACGGTGAAGTGTAAATTGTGTAAATCAGCAATAGTGCAATGTTAATTGTAATTAAGAGAGAGAGAGTGTAACCGAAGTGCTAATAAATCCAATCATCCGAACTGGAACCCGTTATTTTCGTCACGCTTACCAACCTACACTTGAGAATACGAGTATGCTGATATTTCATATACATTTGTAATTGTGACAGTAAAGACATAAACACTTGAAATTGTCTAAATTAATACATCACATATTTCTATAGCAATTTAAAAATTAGTCTCACCGTTCTGTGCCATATCACCACAGGTCTCTCAAATACGAATTTCTCTCTTTCTGAATAAAATACATCACAGATATGTAACAGTTCTTTCTTAATACATTCATGAGTACGTATTCTGTTCACATAACACATATTTAAACTTACATATTCTCTGAAAGATATGTTTTCCTTGTAAGGCACCGGTCTCTGAGTGCAACTACTCCAAGGGCAACAACTACTTCCGTGTCCTACGCAGACAAGTTCTGTGTATGTTTCGTACCTGCATAGAAACTACTTTGTTTTGACGTAAAGTTATACGTCTCTGGCTGACGATGGCGCGTCATAACAGATGGAGTATAAGGCGGATGCGTGGGAACCCTGTGTAGGGCCGACCACAGAAACAGGAATGGTAAGAACATAATCTGGTTGTAAGGAACAAATAGGGGGCAGTCGCAGCAGACATTTCTACCTCGGAAACGAGGTTGTCACTATTTCCTACCTTATAATCCCACTACGTTTTCCACGTCCCAATTCGGCCAAGAATTTATGGCTCTGTAATATAACAATAGGAGGCGTGTCACGTTTATTGTACTTTTTACGCCAATCTTTTCTCCTTCTTTCTCCATTTCTTGTCTACTCTTCGAATGAAATATTTCATAATAATCCAAAGCTTTTGTATAGAACTACTTTTATATAATTTTCCCATTCTTTTCTTCTCTTACAATATTCTTTCCACGTTTGATCATAAAACTCCAATGGTTGTCTGCACTTAACCAGAGTTTTTCGTTCTCTGGTGAAAATTGATGTTCCACAGGGCTGCGAGAATTTTAACGACGTATTATTTTGATGACCAGAAAAATATCGGAAAGTTTTCCGAAACAGTAGCTCATTTATAATCTTATTGCCACGGCTGATACAGTGACCGCTCATAAAGTGGCGTGTTTATATCATAATATTGACATTTAATGTCTACAAGGGAACTTAAGTGGTGGCAAATGTCACATATTGATGTTTCATATCAAATACATGTGATTGCAATCATTTTTCCGTACCCCGACACTTGTCCTCCATATATAAAAATCAGAAATTGCATTACAGTCAAAACACAACTTAAAATTTTTCATTCTAAGTTTAAAAGGGGAAAAATTGTCCCTGTGCTTAAAATAGTGATGGGAATTGTATACGCTTGACTAATAGCCGTTATTTCTATGCTACCGTCATATATACCATCTTCTTCTCACATATATTGTCACATGTATGAGTGACTATAGACGGGGTTTGGGCTGGTAATTGGGTTTACTGACCACTTAGAGAACACAATTACAAGTAACAATAGCACTCTCGCTAATTCACACACTCTACGATTCACTACAGCACACGCTAAGTCTTTTCATTCTGCTGTCTTCACCAATTGTTGCCTGGTAACGGCTTTAAAGGCGGACGTTCACCTTACTCTGGGTTCCCGAACTGTCCTCGTGCCTTAATTACCAGCTTTAACAGCAACGGTTGTCAATGGCTGAACCTCAGCAGTTCTCTAACTCATACGCTCACTCACCAACCAACTACTTCGCTTCATTCAGCTGAACTGCACCAACTCGTCAACTATTTCACTTCGCTTCACTCAACTGAACTCACTAACTCGCCAACCACTACTTCACTTCACCCAGCTGATCTTCACTTCACTTCACTTCACTTCACTTCACTTCACCCAACTGAACTCGCTCCAATTCCATTGCACTCTTTACGTAGCCCCGACACGGACTACACAGAAAACACAGCTCTTCTATCGTTGCGTGCGTGTATGTTGCGGCCATGTACCTAGCAACGGTCGCTATTTACAGGGCCAAAACTTAGCAACGGGTCTACGAGCTACAATTTTTGCATTCTTATGCATCCATACATTATAGTGAATGGCTTCAAAAGCAACATACGAGTGTTGTGGTATCTTCGAAATAAAAAATTCCCATCTCTAACCACAGTTTCCGCCGGAAACTCCTCCATTAATCTATTCTTATACACAAATTTGGGGAGTGCATTATATTAGGTACCTTTTCCGTTAATTTCTGGAAGTATATTCCGTAACTACTACTACTAATAACTACTTTTACATATTGGGCCTAGAACGAGGGCATCCGTGGTGGCTTCGGGCTTTCCTATGTAGACATAAATCAAAGTTAACCATGTTTTATTTCTAAAAACTTTCAAATGTTGCGAAAATGCCGACACCAATATGAATCATACTTCATATGAGAGGGTGACTGCTTCCAAACAGAATGATGTTTGAGTAACATGTGATAGAATATAAAGAATTGCATATATGAATATTTTAATTATAGACTTTTAAATTCTGATGGGGTTCAGAACAGTTGAATGACTGCAAAGAATAAAGACACTAATTTATGTGAATACGAAACATGTTGCAAAAAATATGCATATGAATATGTAGAATGTATTTGTTAAATTCTGCGTTTGGTATCCGCATATCGGGCAAAATGATCGATTTTATATAAATCAAATGTAGTTACAGCTAACGTCACCCGCGCGTGTTCACACTTCTGTAATGAAGACAGATACGCGATTACAATGCTAAGTTTACTGTATTTTCCAACGATTTCATATTTGTGATATGAGGTTCTCACACAATGGTGATTATCCTATGTTAAATCGCCGTGCAGTTTAATAGAATGTCCTTAGAACTACAAGGTATTACAACCCAAAGGATCTTACTCCTTGATTTCATATTACGTAATTGAGAGCTGGTCAATTTCTTTGTAAGTAGTTACTATAGGATTCTGACGATGGTGTATAACACTCTGATATGTTGGGTTTTTGGACTTTATCCATCGTCCTGGTTTTTAAGATAACAAATAAAAACACGACGTTTCGGAAACTGGACCTGTTTCTGTCCTCAGCTCTTTCTAACGGACCCAACTGAATAGGTGTTCTCCTTCACCTGAGGACGGAAACAGATCCAGTTTCCGAAACGTCGTGTTTTTATTTGTTATCTTAAAAACCAGGACGATGGATAAAGTCCAAAAACCCAACATATCAGAATTCCTTTGTAGTTTCAACTTAATTTCGAGGCCCGTCGTTGTAAAAGAAAAAAAGACCATTTTTCTTGGCAATTTTTAATTTCGTTGAAGATTTTAAGTGACCTATTTTAAATCCGTTTTATTTTGATCTATAATTTTAGTGCATGATGAATATTTGGCAGATCACTTTGGCCGAGCGGTCTGAGGCATGAATCATCTTTGCCCTCACGAACATTGGGATCGTGGGTTCGAATCCCACTCGAGGCATGAATGTCTATATACGTTTGTTCTGTGTTTGTGTTATATGTATTTAGTGGTCTTGAGATGGGCTGATCCCCCGTCGGAGTCCTACTGGCTGTTTATAGATTCAGAAACTGAAAAAGCTGCCAAGGTCCACAGGGGTTGTACAGCCAGCCATAGATAGATAGATAGATAGATAGATGGGTGGGTGGAAAGATGGATAGGTAGGTGGGTTGGGTGGAAGGATGGAGGGATGGAGGGGTGGATGGATGGAGGAACATTTGGAGGCAGACAATATGAAGCAATAATCCGTCTTGGAATTCCGCGACAGTTCCTCACTGTTATTGCCATTTCCTTGTAGCTTAACAATGACACTGGCAGCAGCTCGAAATACATATGATCTGATGGTAAATTGATTTGTGAATAATGATTTGGAAAAATTATGGAAGGAAATTTTTGTGAAAACTGAGATACTATCACGGTAATTGCCTGGAAGGACCGAAGAAAACCACGAAAACGGTGACAGTATTCGATGTCATTGCCGAGATTCGAATTGAGCTCCTCTCAGATACAAGCAAGAAGGGTTACCTTTTGAGTTAATTTGTTCGATGATCCCTCACCGCAAATGGAGACTGGATTCTTAAGGCATTCTCTCATAAGTTGTCAGACTTGGTGAATGTGATAGAATTGCCTCATAAGAGAGCTCACTGAAGGGCGTTACAAGAGGAGAATGTAGGATATCGTGTCTGAGTGTTTCTGAGAAGCCATTTTCACTAAATATCTCTCTCCTTCTACCTCCGTGTATTCTTATCTGTCTCTAGTTCTATCAACATACTTAGCATATTTCCTCTACCATTTTAACATTCCCATACGATGTAACATTTCGTTAAATGTGTGAATCTTGTGGGATGTCATGTCGTATAGGTTGGTACACTCGGAAGAAAATATTTCCGAGCACGAAGTGTGTCAGAGGAAGAGGGTAAGGAAGGCAAAAGTGGGAAGAGTGTGGGGCAGTACAGGGCAGAATTGGGTTCTTTCCGTCTGCCCTATCGCTCGGCCGTCTTTCCCTTCCTCCTCTTAACACGGCTGACTGGTTGGCTGGACAACCACTCTCGTGTTTGTAACATTCACTGAAGCTCGGAGAAACTTTCCTACATGTGTAGATTTTCAACAGCTTTTCGGAGGAAACTTCTACATCCATATCCGAGATAAACTACATTACACCCGCGGTGAACGTCATGCTTATATTACTGCCGTGAAAGATTCAAAATTTACATTTCATAACATTTCTTAAAAGGATTCTACAAGGTTGCCCCGAAAGTAAATCAACGTATTAGTGAAGTGTGTTCTAAAATGCGATATAAATATTTTATTACCGAATTCAGAAAAAAAAATTAATTAGATCTTACATGTTAAATGTACAACTTGTAACGCTCTGATACCTTTATGCAAATTTCCTTGCAGGATTAAATATGAGCATCATTGTTATTGCGAGAGAATATTTTATGTTAACTGACTTTTGGACGACTCTGTACAAAGCCTTTCTTCATCTCAGTCTGACTTGTCTCTTGCAGGCTCCTATCATTCTTCTAGCCAACGTTATGTGACGTAATCTGGGTTTGTTCCCGTACAGTTTTTAATTTTCTCAGGATGGTTGAGTTTCTTCTGCATGCTCCTAGCATTCTGCCACCTGACTGTATTATACTGATGTCTGTCTGTGTCCCCCCCCCACACACACACACGCACGGAAGCACGCACTCCCTCTCTCTCTCTATGGCTCTACAGCCCTTTTCGACCTTGACATGTTTTTTCTTTAATTTTTTAATTCTATACATAGTTGATAGGACTCCTTGGACGGGGGATCAGCCCGTCGCAAGGCCGCTACCTACACACAGAACAACACAAACAGAATAAAGGCACACATACATCCATTTCTCGAGTGGGATTGAACCCACAATCACAGTGTTCGAGCGAGCGGAGACTGTTCATGCCTTAGGGGGCCATACACGTACGAGTCTGACTCGGCTCGGGTTCCAATGAGCCAAACTCGTTCGTGTGTGGGTCGCCACGCTCATACATGTGTGGTGAAATTAATCCGAGCCCGGCTCAGACCGCGCATTCACTGTCATCGGCTGTGTTCCCACACAGCGGTTCATAATCTCGGTATGATTATATTCTTCTGCAGGTTCCTCACATTCTGCTACCTGGCAGCCTTCAACTGTTGGCTGCTGCTGTGTCCCGCTACACTCAGCCACGACTGGCAAATGGGCTCCGTGCCCCTCCTCACCTCTCTCTCAGACTCACGGAACATCGCTACTTGTCTGTTCTTCGGTTGCTGTTTCCTTGTAGCCTACAGGGGCATCGCAGACTTCGAGGTAAGTTTAATACATCTTCTATTGTATAAATCCCTTTCATTGAGTCTCATGCGTTCCTTTGTTTCTCCCTGGTTGCTATGCGACTAGAACTGTTCTCCTTGAGTGTAACAAGCGATGTATGTCTATTCATGAGCGATCAAAGTGAATCGTTTTTCCGTCTATTAACAGTTATTTTAGTGAAGGAAGAAATTACTATGAGGAGTGACAGGGATGAATAAAATATTGGACAAAGGTATATATTTTTTTCGTAATCTGTTACAGGAGCTCAAGTCTAGTTTTGCCAATTTGACTGTATCAGATGCTTAAATCTAATCCTTATATATCTGAAGTTAACTGGGTCTGTGCCTAGTCTCAAGTCACAAATAATGGAATAAAAATGATATAAGTGTTTTCAGTCAACTTATTAGTATTGTTGTTATTATTATTATTATTATT
>NW_019745080.1:2065482-2067450 GCF_002891405.2 Cryptotermes secundus
AGCAGTAGTAGGGTGAGACTAAGTCCACTTGGTACTGCAACGCTACTGGCCTATTGTACCAGCCCCAGATGACAGATGATGGTGACTGTGGAGCAATTGTTGGAACGAAGATTGGCACGGGAAACCGAAGTACTCGGAGAAAACTTGCCCTTGTGCCAGTTTGTCCACCACAAATCCCGCATAACTAAATCGGAGCTTGAACCCGGCCCACCATAGTAGGAAGCCGGCGACTAACTGACTGAGCTACGCCACGACTTTCATTCAAATTATGTTTGTAATATTTAAGAAAGGGGGTAAAATTATTATTGTAACAGGCCGTGGTGTCCCATAAGGTTGTGAGATGTCGAGGATCCCATATTTTTAGGGAATAGGCTCACAGATGGCGGTAATGTTGTCAACCTTACGCGCCGGTCGGCCTTTGCCCCCCCCCCCAGGAAAATTCCTGGTACTCATTTCTGTTAGAGGCTGTGTCGATCCCAGGACCATAGTGCGGCTGGAAGGATTAGGTCAATCGAAAAATTTAATCATCTCATCAAAAATCGAACCCGAGGCCGTCCGGCTTGTAGCATAGTGCCTCAACTAACTACGCTAACGCTTGCCCCAGTCTTAGATTGAGGAGAGTCACTTTCTCTGATCCCTAACAAGAGTACAGCATTCCAGCTGAAGAATTACAGTATATCTTTTAGATAACGCCATGCAGACCGCTCAAAGTCAACCGACGTTTCAGAGGAACATATCGCTTTCTTCTTTAGAGTCAAGGAATAAACCAAACTGTACCTGCTATCTTTTACATGCTGGTTTCTCTCCTGGCTCACTCTTCGCTCATGAAGATGGAGGCGACATATTCCTCCGAAACGTTGGTTGACTCAGCAGGCTATACAACGTTATATCCCAGAAGCTATAGATCTGCAGAAACAAACCGAGTTGAATTTCTGATTGGCGAAGTGACTGCCACCGTGTCAAGAAGGATTTCCATCCCATGGACTTAGTTTGTAAAAGAGTTTTAACGGTGTATTAATTTACCTATCTTAGACTGGAACTGTTCCCTGCAGACCGCGTGATTACAGTATTGGTAACTGTGGCTTGTAGAGGAAATGCCTGAAACACAGACCCAAATCGACCAAAACATATCTCTGCGGTCTTCGCGTTGCGTCATTAACCCTCACGTATTAGTTCCTTCGTCCTTATAGAGTGTCAACTTAGTTCAACTTGGTTGGAACTTGATACAGGAGTAAACCACATTTCGCTTAACTTCTGTAGGGTTAAGCGAAATTTTCACACGTCATTAGGATATGGTGTGTGCACAGCTTATGATCCACAAACTGCCACATTATATATACAGGGTGATACATTAATACTGACATTAATGTTTTAATTGTAGTAAAGTAAATAAACAGTAAAGCTATTCCTGTAACAGTCCGTGAAGGCCCATAGGGTTGTGAGGCGTTGAGGGTCCAACATTATCTAGACAATCGGCTCAAAGATGGCGGTAATGTTTTAATTGTAGACCTATATTAACATGCCGGATACACGGCGGTAAGACGCCCCATTGCTAGAGATTTCCCATCTTCTAATTTACACATTTGTAATGAGGGAGAAGCCTTGTTGTTTAGCGTGGTGCACCGCTTCGAGGCGACACGTCGAGCATTGCATATGTTTAATACAAGTTTATTTTATTTACAGAGTTTTTATCCGTTTCAGACAGACATTCGGAGAGTTCATAGAATTTTATAGGCTTATGTTTAAAAGCCTTCCTTGGGTTTTATTATGCGTGTAATTATTTATCTCATAACTTCTGAAACTGTGGGTCGCTTCCGCCCAAGAGATCACGACCTACTCTACGAGAGTCTCGCCAAACTTTCAAGAATTATCCCTCTTTCATCCCTTCTTTCCCTGTATATATATATATATATATATATATATATATATATATATATATTTTCTAGTATAGCGGGCTATATCTCGATA
>NW_019745080.1:2067484-2079386 GCF_002891405.2 Cryptotermes secundus
ACTCGCCTATTACCGTAAGAACGCGAGGGTTACGCCACCGCCACGCACCGCGGGGGGAGGTAGGGGTCAACATGTCACAATATATTGACGTATAGGCCCGCTGTTGGACAGGGGCCGTTGCTGTGCAACTGCGCGGTAAACACGCCTGTACAGCAATACAGTTACTGCTCCCGCGGCAACGATTACGCATGCAGCTGGGGGTAACGGATTGTTGTCTACGCGGTCCGCGTCGATGAATTACAAAAAGAACTGAGCTGGGGTAACTAGTCAATTGACCTCTGCAAGGGAGGCTGAGAAGAGATGGCGCTATAGTGTAGTTGATAGTTCACAAGAGTTACGCACGAGAGGCTGTGAGGAAAGAACTTGGAGCGCGTGAAGCTTAAACCCTCCAATGATAGAAGCCGTTGCTAGGGAACGGCTGGTTAAGAGATCAAGCTGGAAAAGGCTTAGCGGGTGCTGTGGTGATTTGAAAATTATGGTGATCAGCGATAGGGCTGTAATTGATTGTAGTTTTTTTTTTAATTCGCTTAGTTAGGGGTGGAGTCCAAGTTGGTCCATTCGGTACGGCGGCCACTGATTGGCCTATTATAGCCTGCCCCGGATGATTATGATGATGGAGAATTTGGTGGAATGAAGATTGGCAGGGGAAACCGAAGTACTCGGAGAAAACCTGTCCACCACAAATCCCACTTGACCAGACCCGGAATCGAACCAGGGCCTCCGCGGTGGGAAGTCAGCGACTAACCGCTTGAGTTATGGCGCGACCAGTTGCTTGTAATTCCGAGTGTGTTTATAAATGGTCAGTTAATCCATTCACTAGTACATACCTCGTGTCTAGTCACACCCCCAAATCGTGATAGTTTAAGTAATCAAAGGGAAAACATTGCAATATATTGTCACATAGATTCACCTAGGAAAGGTAATTTATTTTTTAGTATTTGAGATTCTCATATCGGTAGTTATGAAGAGTTCTGTCTACTGGGTTATAATGTTGTTTAGTCCACTGAAAGTCAGCGGACATTTCGGTGGAACATGTCGACTCCATCTTCAGGGTCAAAGAAACCAGCGAGAAAGCAGGTGGCAAGCAGAGCCAGATCCATCTTCGACCTTGAAGACAGAGGCGACATGTTCCACCGAAACATCTGTTGATTGTCAACGGACTACACAGCGCTATCTTCCAGAAAATAATACTCTTTAAATCTGTTGTTGTCCGGTGTACCATTGTTGGCCGCTGATTATACAAGCATGGACGTGAACGCGTTTAGCAAACATTTGGGCCCCTAGTGGGCATACCTTTATATTCCTGAAGATGTCACATACATTAATGTATTTAGAGAAGTTATCTCCAAAAAGTACTGAAGTTTATTCGAAATCATTTTATCCGTTTTAGAGAATATTTCCATTTCGTTTTTGAAGCCTGTCTGAAGTGTCCCTATTTTTTTATTTAGCTTCATGTAACAGTTTGAGATACTATTTTTGTACGATATCTTGATAGCAAAATCTCTTCAGGTTCAGGACATGTTCAGTATTAAATAACTTTTCTTTGTTTAGTTACAAGAGCAACTTTGGAATTCCTGGATGTAGTTAAAGCCAAGAAAACATTTGTGAGAGTAGAACTGTGTGCGTGTAATGTTTTGATGTTTCGATTTACGTGACAATCAGTTCCTTTCTTCACTCAGTGTCATTGCATGACAGCAGAGTTTGTTTGCTGTAAACAGTTTCCTACCGACTGTATCTAAGATCAAGAAACTGAAAAAGCGGCCAAGGCCCAAAAAAAGGCTTGTAGAGTCATAATAATAATTGGTTCAAGAGCTGAGCAACTATTAGGTTCTCAAGAAGGAGTCATCTACATGTAATTTGTCAGTTAATTAGTTATCTCTCCTATTGTTCACATTTTTAGCGTAGGGCATCCGTGAAACGCTTTGTTTCGCTTCAGTTTCTTGATCTAGGACAGTCGGTAGGACTCCATGGACGGGTGATCAGCCCATCATAAGGCCGCTACCTACACAAACACAGAATAAACGCAGACAAACATCCGTACCTTGAGTGGGGTTGGAACGTCCTATCCCAGTGTCTGAACCGGCGAAGAGGGTTCATGCCTTACACCGCCCGGCCACTGTGATCGGCAGTTAGTTAGCTAGATAAGGCTCAAATAGTGAACACGATAACGTACCTTTGCGTTGCAAAAAAAACTAAGAATTCCTTGATTATGTGAACAACTGTTAACTTTTCAAGCAGTAATGGGCTCCACGACGTTAATTAGTTAAGAGCTCAGAATTAAATATGATAATGAATTTTCTGGATCGTAACATGCTGGATGTTTATTGACTACATAAACAGTTGTTATTTTCCCTTGCCACATATCGTTAAATATATGTAATTTATTTATGCATCTAATATTGCAAGGCCGGCACGGTAGCGGAGCGGTCTAAAGCATGTACTGTCTTCGCTCGCTTGGAAACCGGGATCGTGGGTTCGAATCCCACCCAGGACATGGATGTTTGTGTACAGATAGAGGCCTTGCGACAAGCTGATTACCCGCCCAAGGAGTCCTACCGAATTTGTAAGATCTAGAAAACCGAAGTGAACGGAGAAGTTCATGAGGTAGGCGTAGGACCATTGGGGCTGTAGTGCCAAGGAAAAAAAGAAAAAAATATCGCAAGAGTTATAAAGCTGAAATAGGAGAGCAAGACCCAAAAGCGAGATCATCTGAACGCTAAAACAACCTCGGACCTGAACCATTTGTCATGTTCAAAGAAACCGGCTTTGAATTCTCAATCTACTGTTCCTCGTAATATCCCACAGAGCAGTTTATGCGTAAACAGAGGCCGATGATACATTGGACTAGGATTAAACTGAATGCTTAGGAGGAGCTGTTTGGGCACCTGTGGAATGAAATTATGAGATGATATATGACGTCAGGTTATGAGGATCGTTAACAAATTCTAAATGTATATACATATCCTAAACATGAGTTATGCGTTAATGCTGGTTCAAGTGCTGGTCTGCCTATGAACCCTTCTGTGAGAGAATAACAAGCATCAAATAGCTCTAGATCCATGTCAGGGGTGACCAGTCTTCACATTATTTGACATAAACACCTTATTGAGTGATGTGCCAAAGTGGTATCGTCTGGGATGTGATGCCGTGTAGACTGATATTAGTTCGCGCGAGGTTTCGAAGGAAATACATGCCTGATGTGCTCCGTAGAATCGTGCTTGCTTCTTGATATCTGGTTGTTTGGCTTATTTTTCGAGCCTGAAGATGGAAGCGGTAGGTTCTACCCAAACGTCGGCTGAAGTATATCAGTCCACACTGCGTAAAATCTCAGGATGTATTAAAAAAATGGTAAAGCTATCCCTGTAACAGGTCATGGAGACATATAAGGTTATGAGACGTCGAGGCTCCCACATTTTCTAGACAGACGGCTCACTGATGGCGGTGACGCTGTCAGCCTTACCCGCAGGCCGCCCTTCATACCCCAGGAAGATTCCTGGTATCTGCACTTCCTCGGACTAAATTCCAAAGGCAGGTTTTAATGACAGTGAATAGAATTCTGGTTCCATAAATAGAACATCATTTTTATGGGTTGGAGGCGAGATACCTCAGTTGATATAGAGACTGATTACAGACTTTGAAGGCTGGGTTTCGATTCCTGGTAGAGGTAAGATTTTTCTCTTTTCCATAACTTCCGGACCAGCTCTGATGTTACACATTCTCTTATCTAATGAGTACCGGGGGCTCTTTCTCCGGAGTTAAAGCGGCAGGAGCGTGAAGCTAACCACTCACTTCCATCTAGTACCGAGGTCAAGAAAGTTTGACCTATACCTGCACTCCCACATATGTCTTCATAGAGTGGTGCTTAATTAATTAAGCACTGTAACTTGACATTTATCCTTTCTTGTATGTTTGTGTCTGTCAGTGTCTATAACAATTGGCTTTGAATAGTAGGACTATTGGTGAATTGGGTAGGATTTGGAAGAGGGCAGTTGCAGTCTAATCTGGATAATACCCTAACATTTGCCTTAAGGGAATGTGAAAAACAACCAGAAACCTCTGTCTAAATATCCTGTATCCCGGACAAGATTCGAACAGAACGCCTCCTGAAAATAAGTCTCGAACGTTAACAGCTACACCAACCGCTCGTTAGTTGCATCTCTTGATCAGGTGAGTACGTGTCACGTTTACTTTACGGAACTCAAATCAATAATTTAATTGGCAAGTCAGGTGGAAGGGAAAAGAAGGAAAAAAGACTAAAAGAAAAGTAAAAGTAGTCAACTTTCACTGATAAGTCTTCACGCTACTGGAAGTCAGAAAATGAAATAAGAGCAAGAAGATATAGAAAAAAAAAAGTACGAGAAAGTGTGTGGAAACTTCGAGATCTTCCCCCCTCCTCCCCCCAGTAGTAAAAGTTCGCTAATTCCTAAGCAACTGATTGATAGTTTTTGTGCTTCATTCTTCTCCTTTTGTGCTTTACAGATTTGGGTTAATGCCAGGAAAGACATTTCACTGCTAAAATGTAGAAAAAGGCGTATGAAGTATACACTTCGTATTCAGACATATTCAGATAGAATCTGCTGCGGCTACGCGTGTAGAAACTGGATTCTGCACGGAACACAGCTAACAGATCCGTTCGTGAGATAAATGAAACAAGTTCATTTTACCAGAACCTATTTAACCCATTAAACCTAGTGGTTACCATATGCACCGCATGATTTAACATAATAAATCAGCATTCTGCCCACATAGCGAATTTGTGTGTTTCATATGATTCTTACAATTAACAGCGACTGTTTCCCTAAACACCACTAACTGGTTGATCTTTGTAACGAAGACATAATATGTTTCCTGTGAGGTACTAACTGAATATTTATATAATATTATGACGGAAAGCCGGTCGCGGTAGCCGAGCGGTCTAAGGCATGTACTGTCTTCGCTCGCTTGGAAACCGGGATCGTGGGTTCGAATCCCACTCAGGGCATGGATGTTTAGTTTGTGTGTGTGCGTTTTTCTGTGTTTATGTACAGGTAGAGGCCTTGCGACGAGCTGATCACCCGCCCAAGGAGTCCTACCGAATGTGTAAGATCTAGAAAAACCGAAGTGAACGGAGAAGTTCATGGAGGTAGGCCTAGGCCCACTGGGGCTGTAGTGGCAAGGAAAAAAAACTCTTTACCCTTGGAGTACGACCCCTTTCGGGGCCTCTCTAAGGATCTCCTTACTCCCATTGGTTCCCATTCCTACCTCATCCTACATCCGTACTGTGCTCACTTAACTATTTTATCCAGAAGATGGCTTCAGAAAATTTATCCGAAACCTTCATAACTACAAGAATTTATGGCGTCACATCCATGAAGACATGAAATCTCATATATCCATGTATCCATCAGTTGATCCGCATCGCTTAACTGGGCTTATCGGCGAAGATCTTGTGGGATGTAGTAAGGCGTAATTGTAGAAAACCCCGACGTTTCGGGGAAAATGTCGCTTCCATCTTCAGAGTAGGAGAGTGAGTCAAGCAGGAAACCAGCAGAAGAATGAGCCATATGAACCATAAAATTAAATTGGTTCCTTAAATAACCTAGTAACTAATTTATAGTTACGTATTCTATCTTGAATTGAAAATGTACAGAACTACCTTGTATATTGATCTTGTATTTGATGAATTCTTTTGGTTAGGCCCTGTTTTCCTGTTTTATTAGCGCGGAATCCAGATTTCAACCAAAATTCATGTGAGATTCGTGGAGAATAAATCGCTAATGATGCATTATTTTCTTCAAGTTTCTTCTATTTTCCCCTCCTAATCATTATTCCATTCTCATCTGATGACAGCTGTCACCACGCAGCACATTATCACATCCTCAATGCTTACACTGGGACTTAATCTGTCAGTCGGTACTTGACTGGTTTCACGGAAAGAAAATTAGTTTATCATCTGTAAAATTGCAAGGACCCAAAGTATGTTTTATTTAAATTAAGGTGGTATAGAATTATTCAAGATGTTCTTTGTATATCCCTCAACAGCGCTATTACTGTGTTCCATAATTGATCATGCTTAGAGCATAACGACCCTCCAATATAGGTCTGCAATATTTTCCTAGCTGTTTAATAAAACTCGCATTGCCCATTACGGTACCCACGGTATGCCACCAGCAATACATCTAGGCCACCTATTGTAGCTTTATTGAATATTGTACTGTGACATTTACAAGCCTATCACTTGAATAGGCAATTTGTCTCCTCTAAAATGAAATTTATAATGACAATGACAAAGTTGCTTCTATGGTCTATATGCGTACATTGTAGTTGAAGCTTCAACTATTGTATAACAGATCGAAATCAACATTAATCCCCTAAAAGGCTTCAAAGAATAGAATATAATTTACATTAAGTCTCTAAGTTATGAACGGGTTGAGTTGTATAAAGCTCATAAGTCCTTTGTTCCCATATTGTGAACTCAGTATCTCGTATACCTAACGCTATAAATGGCGATTATATCCACAGGCGAATCCGTAGTACATTAACCATAATTGTGGCAAAATAGTGTTTATTTGTAGCATCGCAAAGAGTCGATATTGAAGTAAAAGTAAAGTTGTCCCTGTGCTGAACTAATGAGGCACTACGCCAAGAAGCCATATGGTGGAGTGGATGTACAGATCCACGTGTTCATGACCTCGGCGCTAGGTGGAGGTGAGGGCCACTTCATCCCCGGGGAAAGAGCATCCGATATCCATTGGTTAGGAAGCTACATGGATTCTAGACCCGGTCTATACAATATGGAGAAGAGAAGAATCTTGACCCTACGGGATTCGAACTCCGACCCCTCGATTTTCCATTCTGTAGACAGTCGCTATACCGACTGCGATATCACGGCTCCTTTTAATTCATTGCATAGGACTTTTTGTCTGTTAAGTTTTTTGGTGTTTGGATACCGTGACTTCAAGCACACTGCAGCTCTGCGATTAATGCTTAGCAAGGGCGACTGAAAATAGTGGGTAGTAGCTACGTCGATTCTGTGAGTTGGTTTTAACTACACCTACCTGGTATTGCGTCACATTAATTTACCCGATTCTCTCCAGCTGAATTTCTCATACTGAAAGGTTAGCTACCTTCCACTCACACAATCATAGCTATATTGAGGAAATGAATTGTCTACTCAACGCCCTTAAAATTATAGAACATACGTTCTCTGAAAAATAAGTATTCAAATAGAAAGGGTTATCGTAAGGGTTGAACTGTCACACCAGTAGCATGGTCCATCTATGAGTATATGAAATTAAAAGCACAATAGATCACTGTAGGTCGCAGTGCAAGGGCCGAGAGGGCCCACCTCTTATACATTCATTCATATGAAATTAAACAATGTAAGTTGAGGTGAGCTGGTCACGGTAGCCGAGCGGTCTAAGGCATACACTGTCTTTGCTCTCTCGGAAGCCGGAATAGTGGGTTGTTTAATGTCTTTGTTTGTGCGTGCGTTTTTCTGTGTTTGTGTACAAGTAGAGGCCTCGCGACGAGCTGATCACCCGCCCAAGAGGTCCTAATGAATGTCTTAAAATCTCTTAAACCGAAGTGAAACGGAGAGTTTCATGGAGGTAGGCCAAGGCACAAATTCTGTCTGTAGCGCCAAAGAAAAAGAAAAAGTTGATGTTAATCGGACCACAAAGAGGAACCTCAACTAACACGTGACACTCAGTGGCGGTTTGATATTGTTTATTGCTGCAATCAGAAGATAAACATAAAACAAGAAACCCTCCTACCGATAACATTTAAAAACCTATAGTTTTAACTTAATTTATTGTTATGACCGTATAATTCGCTTGGAGAGTGGAGTCCAGCTGGGTCCACTCGTCACGTCGGCCACTGATTGGCCTATTGTACCTGCCCCGGGTGATTATGATGATGGAGAATTTGGTGGAATGAAGATTGGCAGGGGAAAATCGAATACTCGGAGAAAACCCACCCCAGCGCCACTTTGCCCCCCACAAATTCCACTTGACCAGATCCAGGATCGAACATGGGCCTACGCGGTGGGAAGGCAGCGACTAACCGCTTGAGCTACGGCGCGGCCTATTATGACCGTATAACTGATACTAAGATCCTTGGCGATTGTAAAGCAAATTCCTTTTAGTGTTGAGTCTTTGAAGAAGGCCCCGAAAGGCAGAAACGTATAAGGCTATATAAATTACTGGATTATTTACATGAATATATTTGCAGTAGGAGGCCTATCATGCCAAGTTTAATAGAAGTGTAACAGCGAAGGCGTCTCATATTAAAATAATGTAACAGATATGAACAACGCATTGCCAGACAACAGCTCTGTAAACACTGTCCAACAACAGATGAAGCTGTTTTTTCTACGTCGTCCGCGCCGAGCAACGGTGGAACAACGGAGTTGTGCAACCCGTTTCTAAGCAACGACTCGATAAACACGCTTCCGCATAAGCTGTGACGACAACAACAATAGAGGCGGTGTTTTCTATGGGGTCTGTGCAGAATGCTTATAGGACAAGTGAATGCAGTGACCGAGTATTTCAGGGGCAGTTACGAGTCAGTCGTAAGCTGGAGGAGTGAGTCCAGAAGAACTTTTAGTTCCGAGTTTCCAGAGTGATTGAAGACGAAATATCAAGAAGACATCTTAGTGATTTGAAGCGCTAGTTTCTGTGTTGAGATCCGTTGCTAGGAGATGACTAGTAGAAACTTGGAATCCTAGTGCGTATGCAACGGTGATTGGAAAGGATGCAAATCAGCGATAGCGCTGTTTTTAAGTGTGTTTGAGAGAACTTGTAACCAAGGTGCTAATTAATCCAATCGTCCGAACTAGAACCCGTTATATTCGTCACGCGTACCACCCTACGCATGATAATATAAATGCTGCCTTAAATATTTCGTAATTTATCTGTTTCCGCCCATCAGGTTGATATAGAGATAAAGGTCTAGCCTCGTATTCGCAATGTTCTTGGTTCGAATCTCGTCTGGAATACCGGTTATTGTGTTTGAGGTTTTCATGGTTTTTCTCTTTATATTTAGTCAAATTCCGGGATTTTTCTATTACTATTCTTAGTGGGGTGAAACAGTCCACTTGCTACTGCGGCCACTACTGGCCTATTGTACCAGTCTCAGATGATAGATGTTGGTGATTGTGGAACAATAGTTGGAATGAAGATTGGCAGGGGAAACCGAAGTACTCGGATAAAACATGCCCCAGTGCCACTTAGTCCGCCATAAATCCCACACTACCAGACCCGGGCTGAGACCTGGCCGCCGCGGTTTGAAGCCAGTGACTCATAACCTGAGTTATCGCGCTGCGATATTCCGGGATAATAACATAATTAGGCTATGACAGCTTTCTCCAAAAGCGTTTACAATCCATCACTCATAAAGATACAGAAGGCTTCATAAAGTAAACCGCTAATAAATTCGCTTGTTTCCAGCAACAGAAACATCCGCCCTTGCTGCTCGGGACGCTGTTCCTGGTGCTGCCTTTCCTACCTGCAGCGAACCTCGTGGTCACTGTGGGCTTCGTAGTGGCGGAGAGGGTCCTGTATATCCCCAGGTAAGTGTATGCTGCCTCTGTGTTGCCTGCATGATGAGGTAACATCGGCAGTGGTAGGTGTACTTGGATGTTTCAATGTTGTCCTCTGAAAAGCAAGCCTCTTGTAAAGAAAATGAAGTTGTTTTAAGTGGGACAACGGACACAGGCTGTGCTTCTCGTGGCGAGACTCCATATTAAAGCTTTAGGGTTAGCGGCCTCCGTAGTCTAGAGGTAACGTTCCCACCTCATGACTCGTAGTACGCTGGTTCAAACCCGGCGGAGGTCGTGGAACTTTTAAGGGCGGAAAAATTCAGGGAACAAGTCCTCCGGGAGAGACTTTAAGCCGTGGGTCCCGTGTCGTAGCTTTACGGCACGTAGAAGAACCTCATATCTCCTAAGGAGATCACTGAGCCAAATTCAAGGACATTTCCCGCCCAACAGTAGTCTCTAACGCCTCTGATAGATGGGGAAGCATTATAGATACCGCCAAGCCAGTAGAGGCCGAACTCGCTGGCTTGGTCGGGACTGATGGTAAGCACCAGTATCGGTAGGGTATAGAGACTAGTAGAATATCATAGAGGGAAGCACAATAGATCAAACTGGTCGCGGTGCATGGGGAAACCCACCCTCTCCAATAACTAACTAACTAACTAAAGCTTAGGGTTGAATTTCTTCTAAATAGTATATACAAATTTAGTCCGTACCTCACAAGTAACACAATATGACTCCTCTATAGAACTGAACTGGGGCACGTGGTAGTGTAATTTGTTGAGGCACTGTGCTACAAGCCGGAAGGTCGCGGGTTCGATTACCGGTGAGGTCATTGAATTTTTTCTATTGACCCAATCCTTCCAACAGCACAATGGCTCTGGTGTTGACTCAGTCTCTAACACCAATGATTACCAGGAATCTGCGTGAGGGGTAAAGTGCGGCCGGCGCGTAAGGCTGACAATCTCACCGCCATTTGTGGGCCGATTGTCCAAAATATGTGAGAACCCCAAAGTCTCACAACACTATTGGCCTCCACGGCCTGTTTCAGGAATAGCTTTACTTTCTTCAGAACTTAAGGGATTAGTGCTGTTTAGGGAAATTATCACTGTTCACTGTAAGAACCATACGAGACACACAAATGCGGTCTGTTTGCGGAACGCAGAGTTCCCCCGTATTGAAGCAGACGGTGCATGCAAGGTTAATAAATCGGTCCAATTAATTAATGTGTTTTGACTGTGTCTGAGTGAGGACCCTCAAGAACAGTGTAGCTGCTACCAAGATGAGTCCTTTTATTTCTCAGCAGAATTAAGCAGAGGATTCTGTGTCTCAGACATCTCTGAGGGTGCACTGACGTAGATCGCTATGACGACATCAGAAAGCTGCTACATTTTGTTTGCAGCATCACAGGGGAGCCAAACTCGTTCCAGAGTTCTTGTTGAACACGCAATTGCTTCCTCATGATGACACCTTCAGAGATGTTTCAGACAGAGTATATATATAGTGACTGTTGTGTGCTCAGCCTTGGGATGGTACTGCTCCTGGTGTATGGGGCCCAGTTGCTGTGGGGCGTGTTCCTCCGCCAGAGGTCTCTGCTGCTGTGTGCGGGCATCTTGCTGCTCCTCGTCTTCTGCGGGCGGACTGTGGCCAGGAACAGGGACTGGGCGTCCAGGCAGGCCCTCATCAGGTGAGTTCAGCTTTCCTATTGTCGCGTATCGGGCGTATATCGCGACAAATAACTTCACGATGTATTTTATATAGCGAATTTTATTTCACATTCGCTCTTACAATCACCCAAATTACAGATTTACGATTACTGCTATCTGCAGTGTCACAAATAGTACACTCCAAATGCCACAATACAACTGACTGGTTGCTGGCTAACTCGACGATAGGTCCAGGACTCGCTGACTGACTCAGTACAACTCTGCGGTAGCCACACTAGAACTGACTTCGTACCAGCTGTGCAGCTCACTTATATAGCTGCAGTGCTTGCTTGTTGCGTAATGAGTGGCACGTCATCCTGTTACGTCACCGCTGTTGATTCGCCTTGCATAGTTACCCGGTTACGGGGCTCGGCTATCTTCGGCTCCGCTCGGCTCTCTTCGGCTCCGCTCGTGACGTCACCGCGCATAGCTGCCAGGATGCGGGGTGATTACTCGCCTATTACGCGAGCGTTACGTTACCGCTGAGGGGTGGGAGGGGAGCGCTGACTCACCCGCCGCGTCACTGCTGGTGTGGGGGGGGGCTCGGCTTTGCGCAACATGTCACAATACTTTTATTTATGATTTATATAGGAATCACGCGGTCACGTAGTTGGTTGAGGCACTATGCTACAAGCCGGAAGATCGCGGGTTCGAATCCCGATGATGTCATTGGATTTTT